>NC_138729.1:820469-947969 GCF_965113295.1 Leuciscus leuciscus | reverse complement strand
GCTGAGGGCCGCGGGAGAACGGCGAGCAGGACGAGGCTGAGGGCCGCGGGAGAACAGCGAGCAGGACGAGGCTGAGGGGTGCGGGAGAACGGCGAGCAGGACGAGGCTGAGGGCCGCGGGAGAACGGCGAGCAGGACGAGGCTGAGGGCCGTGGGAGAATGGCGAGCAGGACGAGGCTGAGGGCCGCGGGGGAACGGCGCGAGACCGGTGGTGTGATTACTGAGACACGCCGATCTCGTATCTCTCACGGAGGAGCGGGAATTTTCTTAGCAATGTTAAAACGCACATCAACCGATCACTTGTTTAGCGTTACAAGGTGTGCATGTAAACAATGAATGGCGACTGCAGAAAGCAAAAGCCGAATCCTGGACATTTTGGACGATCTCGACGGCCGGACATGTCCGGGAAAAAGAGGATGGTAACCCCTAATACTCAGCTTTCTCCACAGAACAAGAGCCTGCTAGCTTAGCTTCCAAAGAAAGATGGCTGATACTATGTGTACATTCTGTGAGTGAGAACCCTCTATGGACGGGTTGAACACATGCGGGACAGCTCCTCCTACTGGCTGTAGTCTCTCGCCTCTGGCCAAAAAATCCTCCGATGACGCAAAATTACGATTTTTGCGTCATCTGAGGATTTTTTCCAGGCAAAAAATACATAAATCTCTCGTCTCAGGGGGATATGAGGGAGGGAAGCACGGTAATTCGAAAATACTACAGGTTTTCTACTAATACAAAGCTTAATGCTAAATCCTGAAGTATCCCTTTAAACACTAACTGAATGAACGTTGTATTAACGAGAACGTTATTGTTCGCTGAGATTAAAATTACAGTTCTACATCTAATGTGAATTAATAATGAACAATTCCTACATTCATTTCTACATGTAGGCCTACTAATACATTATTTTAAATGTTTGTATAAAGTAACGCTAGTTCATGTTAACATGACTGAAACATGAACAAATATAGAAATTCACGCAAATTAAATTGTATTTAAAAATGCAGAATTGAATGTTAAGGAACTGAACTTTATTGTGAGTTGTTTTCAATTATGATTAATCTTCCATTGACACAGACCGTTTACACATGACATTCACAGGAAACAGAATACACTGCAGTGAGACAATCACACTATGATATTATTGCTATTCAAGCATTTTTATTTTCCTGTGGTTCTTCATAATAACACCAGCAGCGTCTGAGAAGAGTAAACCGGACGATCGGGAACTCGTGTTGTCTTCTCGGCTTCATAAAGCTTCCCGGACATGTTTCGTTCGAGAGCAGATTTGACTTCAGACCATCAGAAAAAACACAGAAGCTTCTCGACCCTGAATCTCCCGACTGGACGTTCTTCGGCTCCTGAATCTCCCGACTGGACGTTCTTCGGCTCCTGAATCTCCCGACTGGACGTTCTTCGGCTCCTGAATCTCCAGACGGCTCCTAAATCTCCCGCCTCGACGCTCTTCGGCCCCTGAATCTCCCGACTGGACGTTCTTCGGCTCCTGAATCTCCAGACGGCTCCTGAATCTCCCGACTGGACGTTCTTCGGACCCTGAATCTTCCGCCTCGACGCTCTTCGGCCCCTGAATCTCCCGACTGGACGTTCTTCGGCTCCTGAATCTCCCGACTGGACGTTCTTCGGCCCCTGAATCTCCCGACTGGACGTTCTTCGGCCCCTGAATCTCCCGCCTGGACGTTCTTAGGCTCCTGAATCTCCCGCCTCGACGCTCTTCGGCCCCTGAATCTCCCGACTGGATGTTCTTCGGCCCCTGAATCTCCCGCCTGGACGTTCTTCGGCTCCTGAATCTCCCGCCTCGACACTCTTCGGCCCCTGAATCTCCCGACTGGATGTTCTTCGGCCCCTGAATCTCCCGCCTGGACGTTCTTCGGCTCCTGAATCTCCCGCCTCGACACTCTTCGGCCCCTGAATCTCCCGACTGGACGTTCTTCGGCTCGTGAATCTCCCGACTGGACGTTCTTCGGCTCCTGAATCTCCCGACTGGACGTTCTTCGGCTCCTGAATCTCCCGACTGGATGGTCTTCGGCCCCTGAATCTCCCGCCTCGACGCTCTTCGGCCCCTGAATCTCCCGCCTAGACGTTCTTCGGCCCCTGAATCTCCCGCCTCGACGTTCTTCGGCCCCTGAATCTGCCGACTGGACGTTCTTCGGCTCCTGAATCTCCCGACTGGACGTTCTTCGGCCCCTGAATCTCCCGACTGGACGTTCTTCGGCCCCTGAATCTCCCGCCTGGACGTTCTTCGGCCCCTGAATCTCCCGCCTGGACGTTCTTCGGCCCCTGAATCTCCCGCCTGGACTTTCTTCGGCCCCTGAATCTCCCGCCTGGACGTTCTTCGGCCCCTGAATCTCCCGACTGGACGTTCTTCGGCTCCTGAATCTCCCGACTGGACATTCTTCGGCTTCTGAATCTCCCGACGGCTCCTGAATCTCCCGCCTCGACGCTTTTCGGCCCCTGAATCTTCCGCCTCGACGCTCTTCGGCCCCTGAATCTCCCGACTGGACGTTCTTCGGCTCCTGAATCTCCCGACTGGACGTTCTTCGGCTCCTGAATCTCCCGACGGCTCCTGAATCTCCCGCCTCGACGCTCTTCGGCCCCTGAATCTTCTGCCTCGACGCTCTTCGGCCCCTGAATCTCCCGACTGGACGTTCTTCGGCCCCTGAATCTCCCGCCTGGACGTTCTTCGGCCCCTGAATCTCCCGCCTGGACGTTCTTCGGCCCCTGAATCTCCCGCCTGGACGTTCTTCGGCCCCTGAATCTCCCGACTGGACGTTCTTCGGCTCCTGAATCTCCCGACGGCTCCTGAATCTCCTGACTGGACGTTCTTCGGCTCCTGAATCTCCCGACTGGACGTTCTTCGGCCCCTGAATCTCCCGACTGGACGTTCTTCGGCTCCTGAATCTCCCGCCTCGACGCTCTTCGGCTCCTGAATCTCCCGACTGGACGTTCTTCGGCTCCTGAATCTCCCGACTGGACGTTCTTCGGCTCCTGAATCTCCCGACTGGATGTTCTTCGGCCCCTGAATCTCCCGACTGGACGTTCTCCGGCCCCTGAATCTCCCGCCTCGACGCTCTTCGGCCCCTGAATCTCCCGCCTCGACGCTCTTCGGCTCCTGAATCTCCCGACTGGACATTCTTCGGCTCCTGAATCTCCCGACTGGACGTTGTTCGGCCCCTGAATCTCCTGACTGGACGTTCTTCGGCTCCTGAATCTCCCGACTGGACGTTCTTCGGCCCCTGAATCTCCCGACTGGACGTTCTTCGGCTCCTGAATCTCCCGCCTCGACGCTCTTCGGCCCCTGAATCTCCCGACTGGACGATCTTCGGCTCCTGAATCTCCCGCCTCGACGCTCTTCGGCTCCTGAATCTCCCGACTGGACGTTTTTCGGCCCCTGAATCTCCCGACTGGACGTTTTTCGGCTGCTGAATCTCCCGACTGGACGTTCTTCGGCTCCTGAATCTCCCGACTGGACGATCTTCGGCTCCTGAATCTCCCGCCTCGACGCTCTTCGGCTCCTGAATCTCCCGACTGGACGTTCTTCGGCTGCTGAATCTCCCGACTGGACGTTCTTCGGCTCCTGAATCTCCCGACTGGATGTTCTTCGGCCCCTGAATCTCCCGACTGGACGTTCTCCGGCCCCTGAATCTCCCGCCTCGACGCTCTTCGGCCCCTGAATCTCCCGCCTCGACGCTCTTCGGCTCCTGAATCTCCCGACTGGACATTCTTCGGCTCCTGAATCTCCCGACTGGACGTTCTTCGGCTCCTGAATCTCCCGACTGGACGTTCTTCGGCCCCTGAATCTCCCGACTGGACGTTCTTCGGCTCCTGAATCTCCCGACTGGACGTTCTTCGGCCCCTGAATCTCCCGACTGGACGTTCTTCGGCCCCTGAATCTCCCGACTGGACGTTCTTCGGCCCCTGAATCTTTCGACTGGACGTTCTTCGGCTCTTGCGATCGGCTCTGTTCTCCACGCAGCTGCTGCTCTGGATCCGGAGACTCCAGGACTCTTCCAGATGCTCAAGAGGGAAAATGAGCAAGAAAACATGTTGTTTATGTCAAAGTGAACTGAACAAACTGCAACACAGTGGTAGGAAGCCATTCATTACTTTGATTACTCATAATAAACATACACTACCGTTCAAAAGTTTGGGGTCAGTAAGATTTTTAATGTTTTTAAAAGAAGTATCTTCTGCTCACCAAGGCTGCATTTATTTGATTAAAAATACAAACAAAAACAGTAATATTGTGAAATATTATTCCAATGTAAATAATCTGTTTTGTATGTGAATATATAGTAAAGTGTAATTTATTCCTGTGATCAAAGCTGAATTTTCAGCATCATTACTCCAGTCTTCAGTGTCACATGATCCTTCAGAAATTATTCTAATATGATGATTTGATGCTCAAGAAACATTTATGATTATTATCAATGTTGAAAACAGTTTTTTACATTTTTATTTCATGATGCTATGATGAATAGAAAGTTCAAAAGAACAGCATTTATCTGAAATATAAAGCTTTTGTAACATTAAACACTACCGTTCAAAAGTTTGTGGTCAGTAAGAATTTTTTATTTTATTTTTGGGGGAAATAAATAAAATAAATCAATTATTTTATTCATCAAGGATGAGTTAAACTGATCAAAAGTTACAGTAAAGACATTTATAATGTTAGAAAATATTCTATTTTAAATAAATGCTGTTCTTTTTAACTTTCTATTCATCAAAGAATTTTGAAAAAAAATTGTACACGACTGTCTTCAACACTGATAATAATCATAAATGTTTCTTGAGCATCAAATCATCATATTAGAGTGATTTGTGAAGGATCATGTGACACTGAAGACTGGAGTAATGATGCTGAAAATCCAGCTTTGATCACAGGAATAAATTACACTTTACTATATATTCACATACAAAACAGATGATTTACATTGGAATCATATTTCACAATATTACTGTTTTTGTTTGTATTTTTAATCCTTTTAATCAGCCTTGGTGAGCAGAAGTAACGTTTGATGACCAGCTGACCTTCACAGATCACATTTCAAAGACAGCTCGATCATGCAGGTTTGCACTGCACAACATCAGGAAGATCAGGCCTTTCCTAACTGAGCATGCAACACAACTTCTCGTCCAGGCCCTGGTCATCTCTAGGCTTGACTACTGCAATGCCCTTCTGGCTGGACTTCCAGCATGTGCAACCAAACCCCTACAGATGATCCAGAATGCTGCAGCTCGTCTTGTCTTCAACGAGCCCAAGAGGGCCCACGTCACTCCTCTGTTCATCTCTCTGCACTGGCTACCTCTAGCTGCTCGCATCAAGTTCAAGGCATTGACGCTTGCTTACAGATCTATCACAGGCTCAGCTCCCTCCTACTTTCACTCACTCCTACGAGTCTACATCCCTACCAGACACCTACGATCGGTCAACGAGCGACGTCTCGTGGTTCCATCACAGAAAGCCACAAAATCACTTTCCAGAACATTCTCATTCACAGTTCCATGCTGGTGGAACGCTCTCCCCACCCTCATCCGGAATGCAGAATCCCTGACAACATTCAAAAGACAGCTAAAAACCCATCTCTTCCGTGAGCACTTAACCTCATAAAAAAAACAAAAAACACTTCCTTTCCCTTTGAAACATCACTTATCAGGCTTATGCTACTCTGAATAATACCTGAACTTCGTATTTTGAGCACTTCTTGCGTTGTTGTTGTTTTTGCCTCTTTATGATGACTCGCTTAATTTAGTCCTAATTTGTAAGTCGCTTTGGATAAAAGCGTCTGCTAAATGACTAAATGTAAAATGTAAGATACTTCTTTTAAAAACATTAAAAATCTTACTGACCCCAAACTTTTGAACAGTAGTGTATGTTCTAAGAACATTTTGCTAACGTTCCCATTAATGTAATTTCTGAAAGCTCTCTGAAGTTTTTTAAACGAACATTAATGGGCAATTCGTACAAATTTTACGAGGTGGCTAATTGGTATGAATTCGTACGACTGATCCCTGACCCCGCCCCTAAACCTACCCATCACGTGGGTTTAGACAAATCATACGAATTCGTACAAGTTGTGCAGTGTCTCTACTAGCAATAAAGCTGTGAGTTTAACATCTTCAAAAACAGCGTCGTCATGACTTCCTCTTTTGAATAATATAGTAGCGATTCAGTAGCGAACTCAAAAGTCACGGGGCAGCGTTGACAACCTGTTTCTTTGCTTCTGTTTCTGTATGTGCGCATGTCTGTCTGAGTGTGTGTGTGTGTGTGTGTGTGTGTGTGTTTGTGTGTGTGCTTCAATGAAAGCACCACATTAATATAGACTGTAAGTCAACTTAATTGACTGTAAGTTGGTCCATGTTCCTCTGAAACCCCCCTCCTCCCCCAGCTCCACCTGCCTAGATTTTTGCCTGTTATTATTATTAAAATAAAAATCTGCATTTAGATCCTCATTTCCTCTTCCGAAACTTTGAATCAATCAAACCAGTTGCTTTGCAAAACGATTGAGTGATTCGAAGCACTGAAAATGCCACATGTTGGTGACCCCTGCTGGTCAGAACAGTGCAAGTGCAGCGAGAACAACTCTCCTTTTTATTTTTAAAATGTGTAATTAAAATATCTACAAATCTACAAAACTGATCTGAGATCTGCTAAAAACCATCCAGACAGAGTTACATGGAGTCACGGCGATCATCGCCCCCTAGTGGCGAACCATTGAACAGTTATGAGCAAAGCCTTGTTTACTGAAATCACGTGTCTTCCAAATCACTGGTTCGCAAAGGTTTCGAAGCTTCACGAAGAGTGTTTCGAAAGCGTCCATCACTAGCCGTAACAGTAACTGGTTCGTAAATAATGTAATAATTAATTTAGAAATGATAAACTGATCATTAATGTAGAATGAAAATAAAATTATAAACAGCAAACATTTCAAACATTCTTCAAACCTCATTTCATTGGATGCTTAATTAAACCAGTATCTTCAGTTAGTTATCCTCAAAAGAACAATTATTTTGCATTTTTATTCTAATTCTGACTACAAAGTGATGCAACTTTTGCTAGTCTGAGCAAATAATGAGTAAGGAAGGAGATGTTTAGAACTTTATTCGTCGTATGCTTTTGTAGGTGAATGATAAACAAACGTTAATTTTATGGAGAACTGTCCCTTTAAATACAGCATAATACATTTATTTAAATATTAACCAGTGCAGGACAACAACAATAATCACAGCGACTTCCACACGCAGAAGATGAAGTCGAGGACGAGACGGACCGCGGGACAAAGTGGCTTTCTGAGTGAACTAATGAGGGCCAAAACCTCTGCCGGCAGGATAAACATTATTTCTAGCATATTGTGGCTGCCAGTCGCTTATTTATGGCCCGGCTTTTGTGCTCTCGAGCTAATAACGCTTCAGAAAAACATGGGAGTGCAAGCCCTCTCCAGAGCCACATCAAACGCTCGGCTCCGGCCCCGCTCCTGATAATTGCACACCTATTGTTCCCAACGTCCAACCCAAGCGGCGCACGAGAGAGAAAACGGAGGCAGAGAGAGGGGAAAATAGGCCTCCATAATGAGTCCACTACAGCTGAGTAAATATACTCTAAAACAATATCAGCTGTTTGGGTTCGTCCCTGCTCGAGCTTGGCCCTGCGGTGGAGCGTTAGCCGGCAGACCAACGGATGAAAGCTGAGAGATTGACTACGACAACTTCATTTCTACATTAGCTGAAGAAAAAGCCATCGCAGTGTTCCTCGCTGATGCTGAGGTGTCAAATCCCTAAGGCCTTGTCCACACTAATACGGGTTCGTTTCTCTGTTTCTCTTCTGTTCACACTGAGACGGCCTTTTTATTAAGGAATGCTAGTTTTTTGAAAACGCTCTCCAAAGTGGATGAATTTGGAAACGCTGGTCTGGTGTTGTAGTGTGGACTGTAGTGTAGACTGTTGTGTGGACTGTAGTGTGGACTGTAGTGTGGACTGTAGTGCGGACTGTAGTGTGGTATTGTGGACTGTAGTGTGGACTGTAGTGTGGACTGTAGTGTGGACTGTAGTGTGGTATTGTGGACTGTAGTGTGGTAGTGTGGACTGTAGTGCGGACTGTAGTGTGGACTGTAGTGCGGACTGTAGTGTGGACTGTAGTGTGGACTGTAGTGTGCACTGTAGTGTGGACTGTAGTGTAGACTGTAGTGTGGTATTGTGGACTGTAGTGTGGACTGTAGTGTGGACTTTAGTGTGGTAGTGTGGACTGTAGTGTGGACTGTAGTGTGGACTGTAGTGTGGTAGTGTGGACTGTAGTGTGGTAGTGTGGACTGTAGTGCGGACTGTAGTGTGGACTGTAGTGCGGACTGTAGTGTGGACTGTAGTGTGGACTGTAGTGTGCACTGTAGTGTGGACTGTAGTGTAGACTGTAGTGTGGACTGTAGGCTGTAGTGTGGACTGTAGTGCGGACTGTAGTGTGGACTGTAGGCTGTAGTGTGGACTGTAGTGCGGACTGTAGTGTGGACTGTAGTGTGGACTGTAGTGTGGACTGTAGTGTGGTAGTGTGGACTGTAGTGTGGTAGTGTGGACTGTAGTGTGGACTGTAGTGTGGACTGTAGTGCAGACTGTAGTGTGGACTGTAGTGTGGACTGTAGTGTGGACTGTAGGCTGTAGTGTGGACTGTAGTGTGGACTGTAGTGTGGACTGTAGTGTGGACTGTAGTGTGGTAGTGTGGACTGTAGTGTGGACTGTAGTGTGGACTGTAGTGTGGACTGTAGTGTGGTAGTGTGGACTGTAGTGTGGACTGTAGTGTGGACTGTAGTGTGGACTGTAGGCTGTAGTGTGGACTGTAGTGTGGACTGTAGTGTGGACTGTAGTGTGGACTGTAGTGTGGACTGTAGTGTGGACTGTAGTGTGGTAGTGTGGACTGTAGTGTGGTAGTGTGGACTGTAGTGTGGACTGTAGTGTGGACTGTAGTGTGGACTGTAGTGCAGACTGTAGTGCGGACTGTAGTGTGGACTGTAGTGTGGACTGTAGTGTGGACTGTAGTGCGGACTGTAGTGTGGTAGTGTGGACTGTAGTGTGGACTGTAGTGTGGACTGTAGTGCGGACTGTAGTGTGGTAGTGTGGACTGTAGTGTGGACTGTAGTGTGGACTGTAGTGCGGACTGTAGTGTGGACTGTAGTGTGGACTGTAGTGCGGACTGTAGTGTGGACTGTAGTGTGGACTGTAGTGTGGACTGTAGTGCGGACTGTAGTGTGGACTGTAGTGCGGACTGTAGTGTGGACTGTAGTGCGGACTGTAGTGTGGACTGTAGTGTGGACTGTAGTGCGGACTGTGGTGTGGTAGTGTGGACTGTAGTGTGGTAGTGTGGACTGTAGTGTGGACTGTGGTGTGGACTGTAGTGTGGACTGTAGTGTGGTAGTGTGGACTGTAGTGTGGACTGTAGTGCGGACTGTGGTGTGGTAGTGTGGACTGTAGTGTGGACTGTAGTGTGGACTGTAGTGTGGTAGTGTGGACTGTAGTGTGGACTGTAGTGTGGACTGTAGTGTGGACTGTAGTGCGGCCTGTAGTGTGGACTGTAGTGTGGACTGTAGTGTGGTAGTGTGGACTGTAGTGTGGACTGTAGTGTGGTAGTGTGGACTGTAGTGTGGACTGTAGTGCGGACTGTAGTGTGGACTGTAGTGTGGACTGTAGTGTGGACTGTAGTGTGGACTGTAGTGTGGTAGTGTGGACTGTAGTGTGGACTGTAGTGTGGTAGTGTGGACTGTAGTGTGGACTGTAGTGTGGTAGTGTGGACTGTAGTGTGGACTGTAGTGCGGACTGTAGTGTGGTAGTGTGGACTGTAGTGTGGACTGTAGTGTGGACTGTAGTGTGGTAGTGTGGACTGTAGTGCAGACTGTAGTGTGGACTGTAGTGTGGACTGTAGTGTGGTAGTGTGGACTGTAGTGTGGACTGTAGTGTGGTAGTGTGGACTGTAGTGTGGACTGTAGTGTGTGGACTGTAGTGTGGACTGTAGTGTGGACTGTAGTGTGGACTGTAGTGCAGACTGTAGTGTGGACTGTAGTGTGGACTGTAGTGTGGACTGTAGTGTGGACTGTAGTGCAGACTGTAGTGCGGACTGTAGTGTGGACTGTAGTGTGGACTGTAGTGTGGACTGTAGTGTGGACTGTAGTGCAGACTGTAGTGTGGACTGTAGTGTGGACTGTAGTGTGGACTGTAGTGTGGACTGTAGTGCGGACTGTAGTGTGGACTGTAGTGTGGACTGTAGTGTGTGGACTGTAGTGCGGACTGTAGTGTGGACTGTAGTGCGGACTGTAGTGTGGACTGTAGTGTGGACTGTAGTGTGGACTGTAGTGTGGAGTGTGGTAGTGTGGACTGTAGTGTGGACTGTAGTGTGGACTGTAGTGTGGACTGTAGTGTGGTAGTGTGGACTGTAGTGTGGACTGTAGTGTGGACTGTAGTGTGGTAGTGTGGTAGTGTGGACTGTAGTGTGGACTGTAGTGCGGACTGTAGTGTGGAGTGTGGTAGTGTGGACTGTAGTGTGGACTGTAGTGTGGACTGTAGTGTGGACTGTAGTGTGGTAGTGTGGACTGTAGTGTGGACTGTAGTGCGGACTGTAGTGTGGACTGTAGTGTGGACTGTAGTGTGGACTGTAGTGCGGACTGTAGTGTGGACTGTAGTGTGGACTGTAGTGCGGACTGTAGTGCGGACTGTAGTGTGGACTGTAGTGTGGAGTGTGGACTGTAGTGTGGACTGTAGTGTGGTAGTGTGGACTGTAGTGTGGACTGTAGTGTGGTAGTGTGGACTGTAGTGTGGACTGTAGTGTGGTAGTGTGGACTGTAGTGTGGACTGTAGTGTGGTAGTGTGGACTGTAGTGCGGACTGTAGTGTGGACTGTAGTGTGGACTGTAGTGCGGACTGTAGTGCGGACTGTAGTGTGGACTGTAGTGTGGACTGTAGTGTGGACTGTAGTGTGGTAGTGTGGACTGTAGTGTGGACTGTAGTGTGGTAGTGTGGACTGTAGTGTGGTAGTGTGGACTGTAGTGTGGACTGTAGTGTGGTAGTGTGGACTGTAGTGTGGACTGTAGTGTGGACTGTAGTGTGGTAGTGTGGACTGTAGTGCGGACTGTAGTGTGGACTGTAGTGTGGACTGTAGTGCGGACTGTAGTGTGGACTGTAGTGTGGACTGTAGTGTGGACTGTAGTGTGGTAGTGTGGACTGTAGTGTGGACTGTAGTGTGGTAGTGTGGACTGTAGTGTGGTAGTGTGGACTGTAGTGTGGACTGTAGTGTGGACTGTAGTGTGGACTGTAGTGTGGTAGTGTGGACTGTAGTGTGGACTGTAGTGTGGACTGTAGTGTGGACTGTAGTGTGGACTGTAGTGTGGACTGTAGTGTGGACTGTAGTGTGGAGTGTGGACTGTAGTGTGGACTGTAGTGTGGTAGTGTGGACTGTAGTGTGGACTGTAGTGTGGACTGTAGTGTGGACTGTAGTGTGGTAGTGTGGACTGTAGTGCGGACTGTAGTGCGGACTGTAGTGTGGTAGTGTGGACTGTAGTGTGGTAGTGTGGACTGTAGTGCGGACTGTAGTGCGGACTGTAGTGTGGACTGTAGTGTGGACTGTAGTGTGGTAGTGTGGACTGTAGTGTGGACTGTAGTGTGGTAGTGTGGACTGTAGTGTGGACTGTAGTGTGGACTGTAGTGTGGACTGTAGTGTGGTAGTGTGGACTGTAGTGTGGACTGTAGTGTGGACTGTAGTGCGGACTGAGAAACTGAGGTGTTTAAAAACGATGATGTAAGTTTAGTCATGTGACACATGTTGTACCCATAGATATTCATGTTTATAAACTGAGGTGTTTACAGTTTTATATGATTGCTATGACAGATTTTTCAATACTTTTAACAATTTTCCAAAACTCTTAACACAGTTACATCCGTCTGTGTAAGCTATACTATTAACACATTTCTTGTTGCTTTAACACAAAATGCATACAATTAACACAAATTTAACAAGCTTATTTTACACACAAGCTCAAACAAGACCAAAGCAATGGATTTTTACTGCCAAATTTGTCAGAACAGATAACACCATGTTCTAAACCTAACCTTACAGGCTAAAGTCAAGGTGAACCGCTGCTTATACTGTGAACTGAAACACAAATATATCCCCTGTATTTGATCCTATTGTTACTGAGAAACAGCTGATTGAATTATGCAAATATATAAATCACAGCTGATTCCCATCTAGGAAACACACTCTGACACATATAACATAATGCAGTTTCTGTAATTTCCATCTGATGTTAGTGTTTTTATGATATTGTGCTGTGACTGACTAAATCTTCCTGTTGGATGAGAACATATGTTATTTGAAAAATTATTATAATAGTGTTTTGGTAGACATGGTATTGTTGCTAGTGTATTATTGTATTTAGAAAATTAGTGTTGGAGTTTAGTTTACAATGTGTGATTCTGAGCATGAAATGAACTGTTTTGCCAGTTGTGTGTCGTGGGTGTGTTGGTGCGTTAAGAGTTTAGGAAATTTGTTAAAAGTATTGAAAAAATTGTCATAGCGATTGTAAAAAACTGTAAAAACGATGATGTAAGTTTAGTCATGTGACACATGTTGTAGCCATAGATATTGATGTTGGTATTGGGCCTGTGATGTGCTGTTCACTCTCACACTGTTGATAAAATATGTTACTTTGCTTAAAATATGTAAAACATGAGCAGTTTTAGTGTTTTAGACCAAACATATAATGGTGAGTGAGAGCGACCTGGACCATCAGTGGATGAGGAGATATTCTGCTGAATAAAATGATCCTGTCAGAAGAATTGTGCGATAACTTTATCATTTATTGTCCCGTCTGTATCGTCTCAGTGCGCTTCTGTGAGGGTTTACACATGCGCTGTAAAGGGGAATCTAGCGTTTCTCATCCACACTGAAACGCCTGAAACACTAGTGTGGACGGAGAGCGTTTCTAAACGACAACGCTGTTTTTAAATGTATGCATAATGTAGACGTGGCCTGGAGTTCCTTCAATGTAAAGCTTGTCACAAACATTTTTTTTGCGATTAACAAACACGGGTGTAATCGGGTGTACATTTTTTGCTCATGCTTGTTTAAAATGACTGTTGATGGATTTAAAGAGCACAGATTATCATGTTCAACTTTCTTTAGTATGTAATGTTGCTGTTTGATAAGAAGAATGGCCAAATGTATGTCCAAAGTCCAGAGTCAGAAAGCTTACTAGGTTACTAGGAATCAAGTAGAAAAAACTAATCAGCACACGACAAATTGGGGCAAAAGCTCTCAAAAAAAGTTTTTTTGCTCCATTGTAGTCTCGAGTTTCTTCCGGGAACGAACACGTCACAATATTCTTCATTATAATAATTCATACGCAGAATAAAGGGGCGGGGCCTGGTTGTGTTAGTAGTGTGTTAAACTGGCGGTTATGGTAAGGGTCGGGACATTTCCCAAACACACTTGAAGGGCGATGATTTTCAGAAGGAGGGGCTTCATAGAGACAGGGAGTAAACAGAGCGATACTGACAGACTGGGAAGAGAGGAGCCGCAACAATGGAGAATATGAGGAGAATAATCAACATTCAAGCAGGAAAACCTGTTCTAGTAGAGCCTGAAAACATCATCAAGTGCACAATATGGCCTCTTTAATCCATATGTTTAAAGAATTCCTGCACAAAATATGCATTTATTTGTAATGTTGTGTGTTTTGTTATTGAATAGAGAAAAAAATTACCCACTTTTGAAATAGGATTTTTTGTCCAGTTTGGAGCAGCAAAAAAAAAAAAAAAAAAAAATCACAGCCATGAATTAATGAACTAAATTAAAACAAGGGAACAAATTAGTACAGCCACCATTTAATAAATTATTAATAAAATGTGGCCACAGATGAATAAGTCATAGAAATCAGTGTTATTTATGCTATAATCTGCAAATTAGCATTTATGCTATAATCTGGCTCATTTACAGTCTGTGCAGAAGTGTAAGATTGTTCATTAATGTGCACTGTCCCGAATAAATAAATAAATAAATAAATAAAATGAAATAAATTTAGAATCATTGAGATACTATTAATTTTTAAGTTATTTTTTATTTTTTATTTTCAGATTTTCTGTTTTCATTTTAATTAAAGTTTAGTATTTTTATCCAGAGTAAATTTTTTATAAAATGTGGCCACAGATGAATAAGTCATGTGTTATTTAGTATTATTGAGATACTATTATATTCTTAGCAATATTTTACATAGTCTTTTATTTTCAGATTTTCTGTTGTAATTCATTTTAATTACAGTTAGAGTATTTTGTTCAACAGTAGCGCACGTTTCACCACTCAGGGATTGGGTTGTATGTTAATTATTGACAATTCAGATGCAAATGTGCTGTTCCTCCTCATGTAAATCTGACGTCATGAAGGGAGATAATCAGTGCAAACGGGTCTCAACAGCTGCAACATGTTCTGTGTTTACAGCAAGAGCGGGCGATGCCACACACACAGGGGTCACAGGGGTCACAGAGGTCACAGGGGTCACAGGGGTCACGTCTTTACGAGCTGTTGAAAGTAAAAGCATGTTCGAGTGGTTCACTGTGACCTTGATGTGACTGAGAAGATGAGGAAACTTCATGCTTAATCGAGAACATTAAGTAATGAGGAATTGTCAAGTTCACATAACTTAATTTTTTTCAATTAAGCATTAAGTTTATTTACTTAATAATATTAAGGCAATGGGTTTACTAGATTTGTTTAAGTTAAGTCAACTGATCACTTTTAACAATCAAGGACCGCAATGGAAACTTTTTGTGTTCTCCTTGACAAATGAGTGTATTTCACAACTTTTTTGTCTAATAAATCAAATCAAATCAAGGTGTAAAGAGGAGCGGGCGATGCCACACACACACAGGGGTCACAGGGGTCACAGAGGTCACAGGGGTCACGTCTTTACGAGCTGTTCTTCTGATGGCGATGAGTGGTTCACGGTGACCTTGATGTGACTGACTCTGAGCTGGATGAGGAGAGGAGGACACGTCTCAGGGCTATAATTAGCGAACACACGGAGTCAGGCGTATGTGTGTATGATATACATCAGCGGACACAGGTGAGCACGAGACCTGTGCGTGACGGGAGCACGCGCTCGGATCCGAGTTTTCCAGCATCGCTGCGGGATCTCGTCTCTCCGCAACACAACAAACCGATCTGACAAAGAAAAGGCTTTTCCTCGTGAAGCATCTGTGTGGTGACCACGCTGCTCTCGGCCGGCGAGGTGGCTGTAATTGAGTTGTAAATGCGATGTGGCTCTTTGTGCCCCGTGTGAGTGTCCAGCGCGTGCGGCTTGGGCCCGGAGCTACGGCGCGGGTCCGGCCAGAGCGCGGCTAGCGCTGACAGATGCGCCGATCGCCTCGGACAGAGTGAATATGCAGCAGATCTCACTGGCTCTCTGCGCACAGACTGCCACCTTCACTCAGCGTCAGCCTCCAAAACTAGCAATTAACTCTCCTGTGCCCGACGAACCCGACGCACCGCGGGGCCCGGGGCCGACGACCCCCCACAACACTGGACCCCGAGCGGGAGACGACCAACACGCATGCAGCGATGAGAGCGAGAGAGCGAGAGAGGAAGACTATGGCAGGACAAATACAATATATCCACACTCTGGGCTGTTTTAACCCAATGTTGGGTCACATATGGACAAACCCAAACCTGTGGTTAAAAATGTAATTTAAAAATGTAACTCAACGGATGGGTTTGACCATATTTGACCCAAATTTGGGTTGAAACAACCCAGCATTTTTTTAGAGTGTAGATTGTTATATATATTGCCACTAAGTGAGCTGTTATTATAGTCAAGTCACCATTATTTAGACAGTGATAATAGTAAAATAATGCAACAAAGTTTTATATAAGGCTCAAATGCCTGCGAAGGAACTCAGCGAGAGAGCGAGAGAGGAAGACTATGGCAGAACAAATACAATATATCCACACTCTGGGCTGTTTTAACCCAATGTTGGGTCAAATATGGACAAACCCAAACCTGTGGTCAAAAATGTAATTTAAAAATGTAACTCAACGGATTGGTTTGACCATATTTACTACACTCTAAAAAATGCTGGGTTGTTTTAACCCAATTTTGGGTCAAATATGGACAAACCCATTTTTTTAGAGTGTATATTGTCATATATATTGCCACAAAGTGAGCTGTTATTATTCTAAAGTCAAGTCAGCTTTATTTATACAGCGCTTTATACAACACAGTGTTTCAGCTTTACAGAGATAACAGGAGAATAATGCAACAGAGTTTGTTTCCAGAAGAAAATGGCGTCACAGTCCAGCTTAAGTAAGTTCAGAAATGGTTCATTTCTGTTGTAAAAAAGTTATTAATTTAGTTCATTTATATATACAGCCGCTCTGGAGTAAACCGTGATGTCATCGTCCAGCTCAGTTCAGTTCTCATATAATGCTGTCAGTGCAGGAGATCAATAATAATGTTGAATATTAAAGACGCACAGCTTTCTGTTCAGCTGTAAACTATATTATAATATGAAGTTTAATAATGTTTAAGCTGAAAGAAACAAGGTCAGATGAAAGATTCTTCTTCAGTCTTTCAAACCAGCTGACAAAAACATTCCCATTACGTTGTTTCTGAATGTTCTAATCATCTCGTTAATGTGTTAAAAAAGTTTATCCGTGACATTAAGGAAACGGTCCATTTTGCAAACATTATGGGAATGTTACTTTTGACTGTTCTCTGAACATTACGAAACAAGTATTATATCCTCATACTAATTCTGCTGAGAAGGCTATAATACACTATTCAATGCCAGATTCCCATTGTGACAACTTACCCCATCAATGTGTGTTAAATGAACTATTTCTCTCTCTAAGGTTTGTAATGGGAGATTTTTGATTTTCATTACTTACTTTGATTTTCATTAACATACACTAGATTGACTACTATGTGTGTTGCTGACTATGTGATGTAATGATTGATGTGAAACGCCTGCGAAGCAGGAGAAGAGGGGGAGAGCTTTGAAGGCTGAAGCCCTGACCCCTAAGGTCAAAGGGCTGTCCAATTTAGGACTTGCAGACTGTAAGTTAAGCTAAACTAAAGTTCAGTGTATAATAGGATCACTGGTGGAGTGTCTTATCCATCTCTGGAGTTTAAAGAACCTTGGAAGATAACAATAACAGAGTATAAAGACTGGCCTGCCCCTCCCTCCTGGTCGCACTTGTTTCACAGACTGTACTGTCTACCTCTGTGTGGCAATTGGGCCTCTTGCAAGATAATAAATTACTTTTTAATAATCATTTGATTCCAGACTGTCTCTTACGCCAAAGATGATTGTTTAGTGAATTAAACTGCCATAACAGTTGGTGTCAGAAGTGGGATTCCATGGCGGTTTCTTCTGGCCCTGAGTAAAGCGGATTGACGACTGATCATCCTGAAGCACCAGGCTTTAGTCTTACCTCGCAGAATTGAGAGAGAAGAGCCAACTGCTATCAGGGCCAGGAGGAACTCCACTGGAATCAGAAAGAATCCAGGTGGCAACAGAAAATCTTGGGTAAGAGACAGCAAATTTATTTTTCATTTGGGGATTTTGAAAAGAGAATTTTGTGGATGAACCATAATGGCTGTATTTAAGAACTGAAGCTAGAACTGTGGTACGAGGAAAAGAAGAGGCTTTAAAAGGGGCGAGGAAATTGAGACCTAGAGGAGGTCAAGACATTGTCCGGACCAAAGCCGAGTACTCGTTATTGAAATTAATAGGGGCTGAAATAATTGATCGCTGGAGGAATTCCAGGGAAAGAAATTGAAAGTAAGCAGAGATTAATTCCAACCTTTCCTGATTTCGGGTGAAAATTAGAGTAAGCGCGCTGAAGTAAAATCCACATGCAATAGTGAAAGAAGGAAAATAACAGCCATCATGGGAGCATCTAACAGTAAATATCGCACACCGGTATACTGTGCAATGAAGAAAATTATGGGCAAAATGCATGCAAGTCAAATTAAGTGATATAAAGATGAGGAATGAAAAAAGGTTTTATTAAGAAGAATGGGGAACAATTATATATTTTATTGGTAAAATAATGATGTCTAGAGAATTTTCGTCATCAATCAAGGAGGCAGCTATAATGGCTGTCTGTGCATTTTAGGGACTGAGAAAATAATGATAACATTAAGTTGAATATGCAGACTAACCATTTGATAGAGGACAGAAGAGAGCAAACGCTGTAAGCAGCTGTGCTCTGAAGCTCACTTCAAAGAAATGTGGAGAAATTATTAAGTAAATGGTAGTCAGGGTTTTGATTGTGTTTGGAAATTTAAACAACAACTTGACTGGCTAAACAAAGGAAGAAACTGAAAATTTTTCATTTTTAGCCTTGTATTGCTTCCAAAAAAAAAAAAAAAAAAAAAGCAAGTAAATGTTGAGTGATTTTCTTTGCAACTTATGAAATTAAAGTGCGGCCAATAATAATGATGAAGATTATGATTTGGCTATTGTGATTGAATCCGCCACTGGTGGACTGTAAAATAATACAGAGAACTGCTTATCAGTGGCTCTGTTTACATTCCTGATCGGGACACACTGCTTCAAGGGTGTGCAGTAAGTTGGAGCCGTTTGAAAGCTCAATGATCAAACTATAGGGAAAATGAGAAGTGGTCAGCAGGGCCATTTAGCCCGTAATTGTAAATGGACACTCAGGGAAAAAAGTGATAATGTGAAAGTGACGTGTATTAATGTGGGTTTGAAAGTAGAACAGTAATTAAATGACGATATTAAAGTTTTCGTCTGAGAAAGAACTAAGAATGTGAACGCAGTGTTAAAGAAAGTGAAAAGAACGTACGAGTAAGTGAGGTAGAAAAGAAAGTTAAAGGAAAGTGGATAGATGGAAGTCGTAAGAAGATTGAAGGTTAAAAGAAGGTTGAAAGATTTAAGTCGGGAATCCTTTTGAAGGAAAGATCTAGTGAATTGATGAATACAGGTTGATGTAAAATTATAGATAATGACAAAATATGAGTTGCTAAATGTAAAATGTGTAGAAATGCATCTGATTAAACAAACAGATTGTTTGAACGTGAACGTGGAGGAATAGTGTTGACCATGAAAGAACTAGGAGCTGATGTTTTGCTTTAAGAAGATAAGCTTGTGATTGGCTGAAACAGTTTGCTTATCTGAATCTGGTGTGTGCTGTGGCTGAAATGGCCAGTGCGACAGAGACACAATCTGAGTGGAAATTTGTAATGTCTAAATTCCCTGATGTGGGCAAAAGACAAATATAAGAATTATGTTTATTTGAAAACGCATGTCATTTCTGGCAAAGATGCCTTATGCTGGGCTAGAGTTAAAAGATGGTAGATAAAGTTTGATTTTAGAAATTTATGAGAGTGCAGTGTACCAGTCCTAAATGCTTCAGGGTCTCTCTCTCATTCAATGACAGCTAAAAGCTGTTATCTGAGCCTGTGTCATAAATGATAATAGGCTATTTATAGTAAGGCACAGTGTTTTAGTTGAAAACCATAGATATGGGGATGTTAAAAGAAATTATGCTACAGGCATGTCATACATTTAAAGGGTAAATGTTTCAAAAGTAAAACTTAATGACTTTAAAGAAGTCCTAAACGATAGAAGGGACGTTTTTGACTAGTTTAATTCAGGACCAGTAACGTCTTTGTCTGATTTTAGCCTCCACCATGAGACAGGCCTGATGGCTCCGGCTACAGATGTAACAGTACACTGAATAGACGGATGTGATTAAAATTCACTGAGATTTTGCTGACAAGGACAGATTTAACAGATTTTTGTGATTAAATACTGTTGTTATTAACCTGTCTCCCTGTGTTAACACTATTAGGCAGTCCAGAGTGCTCTGGTGACTCTTGAATGTGCCTTTCCTAAGCTCCAGAAAACAACTGAGTCTGTTGGGGAAAACTGATTTCGTGATGGGAAAGAGCGGTAACCAAGTGTGTACGAAGTGCTTACCCCAAAGACGGGTAAGATCTTTTGGCCAAAGGTCAACCTAAGACAGGGGAAGTCACGCCACAAACACTGGGCATCTCCATAATGGGGAGGTGTTTTTATGTGAGAAAGGTATTAGAGTTGAGCAGGTGACTGTGAGTGGCCAGCAGCATCAGCAGATCACTGAGAGGACGGATGGGCTGTGAGGAGTTACGGCACGCCTGACCCAGAAAATGTGAGTTCCTCTATATACCACTCACCAGAAAAACCGCATTTATTGTATGGCTTGTTTTTCATTATGACAAGTGTCTGCAACTATGCCAGGGGACAACACCCTGAAGAGAAGAAAATTATAGATTAAGAGCTAATGGGAATGGGCTTTCAAGAGCCAGCTGAGACCATGAGGGGACTGTCATTATTTGTTGTGGAGACAGTAACAAAACTTAATTTATGTCAGGAACATGATGCTGGTTGCCTTATGGGCAAGGGTGTTGATATTGAAATAATATGTCTGTAAGATAGTTCTAACTCCTGAAGGTCATTAGACATGTTGGTGGCTAAAGAGGAAGACAGCTTGTGATGAGTTAAGATACATTTCTGGATAACAAAGGTTAGGTGAATTGAGTATTTAAACTAAAGATAACCTTAGAAATGCTCATAGCATAATGTATTTTAGATTGTTGTAATGGTACTAATTTGAGTTAAACATTTGTATTTAAAAATTTGTGAACTATTAAGGGTTCTAGACTATGATTTATTTAGTTACAGTCTTAGGGGGCTGTTGAAAAGATTATTTGTTTATAGTGAGAGAGACTGCTGAGTGGAGGAAGGGTACTCTGTCTGTCTTTCTGTTATCGGCCTGATAAAGCAAGCTGAAGCAAAATAATGATAATGAACAAGAACAACCCAGCTGACTTTTCTAAGAGAAAATGAATAATGAACAGACGTGCTTTGAAACTGGTTAAGAGACCATGTAAAATTAGATCAAAGCTACAGGAAAATGAGAAGTTTAAAATCTTATTTAAAATTTAAATATGTTTAGAGTAAACACCAAAAGATATGAATATGAGAATATGAGCGGTTCATAGTCAGGTATGCGTGTGTGTTTGTTTGGCGGTGACAGCATTGTATGTTTTATGAGTGTTAATTCATGTTTGGTATGTGTTTGTTTAGGGGAGCTATTCCGTTAAGGCAAATGACAAATTTTAAAGAAGCCAAAAATCTGATGAAAAGACAATACAGAACACGGGGCAAGCTTTAAGGTGATTAGTCATCAAGCACTGTCTGGCAGTAATTATTTTTTACATTTATGGTGTTGATTTGAATTACTTTCTGGATCAGTTTAAGTATTTATGTAAATCTGAATTGTGAAGTTGCAGATTGTCATCCATTATGAGTTGAGAAAATGGTACAGATTTGATGGCAACAACAAAAGTGACACATTGGCGAAGGCAATATCAACTTATCCAGAGAGCCCTTCACATTTATGAATATTGTGAACTGAACAAAGAAGGAGAATGTTGTTTGACTGATACTGACCAAGTCTGTACACCACGACCTGACCTGATAGAAACAATTGATGACTTTGACATTGGAAAATGTTTGTTGATGACTGACTTAAGAGACCAAACAACAGGCCTGAAAGGCAGGATATGCGGTGAAACTGAGGGCCGCTGTCCTTCAAATACTTCGATAAGAAGATGAGATTGTGGCTTGGAGTGAAGAATGTAATGGTGGATCATGCATCAAAAGGGGGATGGTAACAATTGCCATACCAAGGGGTTCACATTTGCTGAATGCAATCGCACAGGTGGGACAATAAATGTTGGGAGGACACTGGGTTTAACTGGGGTCATTCTTCTCCCTAACAAAAGTGTTGTATGTGTGTGCTAATAACAGGGACTGTTTCAACAGGGAACGCCAGGGCAGATGCGGCAGCACCGCAGACAAAAGAAACTACGTACTTTACTATCTGACAGTAACCTCGACATTTGTTTTTCTTTACAGAGCATGCAGACTTTTGATACAGGGCAGAATGTCAGGATGGATTGTGTCGAACAGAACTGATTCTGTTCCAAATGTAGAAATATTGTTTTGTTGACATGAGCAAAGTGGACTGAGTGTTTTTCGGGTAAAACAAGGACAGTGAGCAAAATTATCTGGTGACAATATGTTTCAGGCGGTTGATTCTACAGGTCAAACCAAAAGGGATGACCGGCTAGACAAATGGTCAATAACAAAATAGCTAGGGTCTGCATTAACAGGTGACAGCAGGCAGGAAATGGTTCATTCCAGTGGCGGTGCAGTCAGGATCTAAGGGAAAATCTTGTAATGATCAGAAAGTGGTTGGAGAGGGTGACACCTGGGTCCACGCCTCTCACCTTAGACTACACCAACCAACCTCAGCAACCCCACGCGCCGACGCGGAGGGCAGTGAGGGATCAAGGACGTGCTAGTAACGTACCTCCCTTGCCAGCGAGGGAAAGCCCATTGCAACGGCACGCAAAGTGTCATATTGGTGAAGACGGAATGTCAATGGGGCTAACGAGATGATCAACACACCTGGAGGAGGATGTGGACCAACTAATGGTTTAAGTTTAGCAGAATAATTTGTTTTGTGATGATTTTGATGATTTTATTTGATTAAATCAAACTAGGGCTTAGTATTGATATGGATCTAATGATTTGATTGGTGCAAATGTTTTCAGGGAAAGTAGAAAATCTATTCAATGATGACTCTTAGGGTTAGATTTTATTAAATAGGGTATTAAATAGAGCTTACTAAGTAAAACCATTGCCCGATGGAATTAAAAGTTAACAAAAAATGGTTAGGAAATATGTGGATGGGCGTGGATTAATGGAAAAGGCTGAATGTATAGGTTATGATTGTATGTGTTATTCTGATAATTTTGTTATTCATGGGTGAATATGAGTGCGGGAATGAATGTTCAATTGGCGAAAATGACAGTCCATTCTGATGATGAAACTGGTGAACAAAATGTGACTTTGATACTGATAGCGGAAGCTATAGTAACATGTGGTAAATAAATGTTTTCTTTATGGTTTCTGTTTATGTTTTTATTTTGCTTATTTCATTTTTGTTGAATTTTTCTGATGTTTTTATTTTTTAGAACGATGATGATATGTAAAGAGGGTTAAAAGCAGTAGCCATCCGTGTTACGAGATGGCATACAAGGACAGGGTTTGAATATGAGGAGTTTTAATATCTACTTTATCTGTGTTTTTATAGCATGTTTTGTTTTCCTACTAAATATTAATCCAACTTTTTCTTGTTTATACTGTAATGACTGAGGGTCCGACCTATAGTGTTGGGGATGCAATGACAGAGCTCGTTCGTCTAGCCCGGTTCAAGAATAAACCTTTATCTGCTTGCTGTAAAATTAAGGGTCTATCCCTGAAAAAATAGCCTGAGCTTATTTAATTTTAATCTTTTTTCAAACTAGTTTTAATTCTAATGTTTTGCCTAATAGTTTTAATTTTAATCTTTTTGTCTGCTAAGTTTAAGAGTATGATCAGTTATATGAAATTGAGAAATGAGAAGTATAAGTGTGATGTAAGACTTGAACTTGGTACGTTTCATTATGATTATTAGTACTGTGTGAGTGTTTTTGATGAAACAATTATCAATGAATGATAAAAAGGGAGGAGTGTAATGGGAGATTTTTGATTTTCATTACTTACTTTGATTTTCATTAACATACACTAGATTGACTACTATGTGTGTTGCTGACTATGTGATGTAATGATTGATGTGAAACGCCTGCGAAGCAGGAGAAGAGGGGGAGAGCTTTGAAGGCTGAAGCCCTGACCCCTAAGGTCAAAGGGCTGTCCAATTTAGGACTTGCAGACTGTAAGTTAAGCTAAACTAAAGTTCAGTGTATAATAGGATCACTGGTGGAGTGTCTTATCCATCTCTGGAGTTTAAAGAACCTTGGAAGATAACAATAACAGAGTATAAAGACTGGCCTGCCCCTCCCTCCTGGTCGCACTTGTTTCACAGACTGTACTGTCTACCTCTGTGTGGCAATTGGGCCTCTTGCAAGATAATAAATTACTTTTTAATAATCATTTGATTCCAGACTGTCTCTTACGCCAAAGATGATTGTTTAGTGAATTAAACTGCCATAACAGGTTCTATATGGAACATGAAAGGTTTCTGTCAGAGTTCATGGGGTAATTTTATGGATTTAGTTTTAATTAATAACATTTTTATGTTATAACATTTTGGGTCAAATATGGACAAATCAGACTGTTGGATTAAACATTTAACCCAACATTTGAGTTTATCCATATTTGATCTAAATTTGGGTTGAAACAACCCAGCATTTTAAACATACTTTCTCACAATAGACAATTTTTAAATAACCTGTTAAATATGAAAGTGTTATGCTATGATCTCTCCTTATATAGAAGGCATAATAACCCTGGGGTGTATTCTATATTGAACGTCATTAAATCTGTAAGAGTGTGTCACTAACATTTTCATGTTTTAGTACGAAGTGTTTGAATGGTAAGTCGGTCAGTGTGTTGTGTGTATCAGGTCTGATGATGAGCAGAAGTGGAGACGTGTTTCTCCACCGAAGGCTTTTAGTAATGCAGAGACTCTGAGTTTCACTGCCAACAGCGATCATTACACGAGCAGGAGTGTGCACCCGAGGAGAGGTGACACACGCGCACTAATGAGAACTCATGAGGACTAATGAGAACTCAACCTCCTGTTCACCTTCACTGTGCACTAATGAGAACTCAACATGTTCACCATCACTGTGCACTAATGAGAACTCATGTTCACCTTCACTGTGCACTAATGAGAACTCAACCTTCACTGTGCACTAATGAGAACTCAACATGTTCACCTTCACTGTGCACTAATGAGAACTCATGTTCACCTTCACTGTGCACTAATGAGAACTCAACCTGTTCACCTTCACTGTGCACTAATGAGAACTCATGTTCACCTTCACTGTGCACTAATGAGAACTCAACCTTCACTGTGCACTAATGAGAACTCAACATGTTCACCTTCACTGTGCACTAATGAGAACTCATGTTCACCTTCACTGTGCACTAATGAGAACTCAACCTGTTCACCTTCACTGTGCACTAATGAGAACTCATGTTCACCTTCACTGTGAGTGTGCACTAATGAGAACTCAACCTGTTCACCTTCACTGTGAGTGTGCACTAATGAGTACTCAACCTGTTCACCTTCACTGTGCACTAATGAGAACTCATGTTCACCTTCACTGTGAGTGTGCACTAATGAGAACTCAACCTGTTCACCTTCACTGTGAGTGTGCACTAATGAGAACTCAACATGTTCACCTTCACTGTGCACTAATGAGAACTCATGTTCACCTTCACTGTGCACTAATGAGAACTCATGTTCACCTTCACTGTGAGTGTGCACTAATGAGAACTCAACCTGTTCACCTTCACTGTGCACTAATGAGAACTCAACCTGTTCACCTTCACTGTGCACTAATGAGAACTCATGTTCACCTTCACTGTGCACTAATGAGAACTCAACCTCCTGTTCACCTTCACTGTGCACTAATGAGAACTCAACCTCCTGTTCACCTTCACTGTGCACTAATGAGAACTCAACCTGTTCACCTTCACTGTGCACTAATGAGAACTCAACCTCCTGTTCACCTTCACTGTGCACTAATGAGAACTCAACATGTTCACCTTCACTGTGCACTAATAAGAACTCAACCTGTTCACCTTCACTGTGCAGTAATGAGAACTCAACATGTTCACCTTCACTGTGCACTAATGAGAACTCAACCTCCTGTTCACCTTCACTGTGCACTAATGAGAACTCAACCTCCTGTTCACCTTCACTGTGCACTAATGAGAACTCAACATATTCACCTTCACTGTGCACTAATGAGAACTCAACATGTTCACCTTCACTGTGCACTAATGAGAACTCAACATGTTCACCTTCACTGTGCACTAATGAGAACTCAACATGTTCACCTTCACTGTGCACTAATGAGAACTCATGTTCACCTTCACTGTGAGTGTGCACTAATGAGAACTCAACATGTTCACCTTCACTGTGCACTAATGAGAACTCATGTTCACCTTCACTGTGCACTAATGAGAACTCATGTTCACCTTCACTGTGAGTGTGCACTAATGAGAACTCAACCTGTTCACCTTCACTGTGCACTAATGAGAACTCATGTTCACCTTCACTGTGCACTAATGAGAACTCAACCTCCTGTTCACCTTCACTGTGCACTAATGAGAACTCAACCTCCTGTTCACCTTCACTGTGCACTAATGAGAACTCAACCTCCTGTTCACCTTCACTGTGCACTAATGAGAACTCAACCTCCTGTTCACCTTCACTGTGCACTAATGAGAACTCAACATATTCACCTTCACTGTGCACTAATGAGAACTCAACATGTTCACCTTCACTGTGCACTAATGAGAACTCAACATGTTCACCTTCACTGTGCACTAATGAGAACTCAACATGTTCACCTTCACTGTGCACTAATGAGAACTCAACCTCCTGTTCACCTTCACTGTGCACTAATGAGAACTCAACATGTTCACCTTCACTGTGCACTAATGAGAACTCAACATGTTCACCTTCACTGTGCACTAATGAGAACTCAACATGTTTTGATCGCTCAGGGAACATTGAGAAATAATGTTTCAACCCGATCTCATGGAGTGCGTCTCTATAGCACGTACTGTATTTATCGTGCAATTTATATAGGCCTACGCGACAATGAGTTTTTACGTGCAGATGATACACACTGTTAACCCTGTGGTGTTAGTGGTGTGCGGTAGGCCCACACATGCACGGAAAAAGTCATTTTCGCGTAATTGCATGATGAATACTATGCGTTCTATAGAGATGCATTTCATGAGATCAGGCTGAATGTTTTTAGAACATAAAGGGAATTGGGAACATATTTTAGTTACCTGTGTCCTTACCCCAAGTCTTTAGCAACTCTTTTTTTCTCCAAAAAACGACTAATAAGCGACAAATCAAGTGACTTTTTGGACTCGTTCCGTTATCAAACAGAAAATATGTACATGAGAACAGCTTTATTGGACATTCTATTAAAAAACAGTAGAAGAGAAAACAGAAGCACAGAATCAACAGCGACTCAGAATCACACGCGTGCACAAGGTGTGTATGTGTGTGTGTTTGTGTGTGCTCGTGCACGAGGTGTGTGTGTGTGTACTCATGCACGAGGTGTGTGTGTTTGTGTGTGCTCGTGCACGAGGTGTGTGTGTGTGTGTACTCATGCACGAGGTGTGTGTGTGTGTGGGTGCTCGTGCACGAGGTGTGTGTGTGTGTGCTCGTGCACGAGGTGTGTGTGTGTGTGTGTGTGTGTGTGTGCTCGTGTACGAGGTGTGTGTGTGTGTGCTCGTGCACGAGGTGTGTGTGTGTGTGTGCTCGTGCACGAGGTGTGTGTGTGTGTGTGTGTGTGCTCGTGCACGAGGTGTGTGTGTGTGTGTGTGTGTGTGTGTGCTCGTGCACGAGGTGTGTGTGTGTGTGTGTGTGTGTGTGCTCGTGCACGAGGGCTGTTTTGTGTACATCTGGTAAACTAGGCTTTCGTGACATCACTCATTAAGGGGGTTTATATTCCCGTGTTTATGTTCAGTCGTTCCCGAACAAAAGCCTAAATGAGGGTGAGGGAGAACTTGAAAGGGCGACCCTAAGCAGATCATGATGTTTGTGCTGCTATTACGCTACTTTGCTCGTTAGACCAATAAATTGGAGGCATAGAGGTCTTGTTTAGCCTTATTAAACGTGCAGAAAAGCTCAGGTATGGGGACGAGATACGATAGCGAGAGAAGCTCGCTTTAAAGCGCCGCGAGGGAGAAGGAGTGACGGAGAACATCTGAACCAGATCTGAAGCTCTTTAACTCATATCTGACTGTAAACAAGCTTGATGATGTCATCATAAGAACATAAACACAATGAAGAGACGCTGCATCTGTTAGCTACATTTAGTATTCATAAATGTACAGTTGGAGGAAAGCCTTTGTCTTTCATTTTAAGATCAGGAATTCAACAATATCTAAACACAATATTGGGTTTGAAAAATAAGAAAGCTGCAAAGTGTGTTTCAATCTGCAAACATTTTCACATTTTTGTTTAACTTTTAAGTTTGTCACTGTTTCTTTATATATGTGTTTGTTTGTTTGTTTGTTTACTCACTTTACCCCCCGACTGTATTTGTTATTCTTTAATATCAATAAGAAAGAGCTGCTGCCATTCATTAGCAGCGCGAGCTCGCGATCTCTCTGTCACGTGACAGCAGAAGCGTGACGTTCGTCCGTTCATTAGCAGTGCGAGCTCGCGATCTCTCTGTCACGTGACAGCAGAAGCGTGACGTTCGTCCGTTCATTAGCAGCGCGAGCTCGCGATCTCTTTCACGTGACAGCAGAAGCGTGACGTTCGCTCGTTCGTTCCAAAGACGAGCTCGAAGTTTGAAACCAAGACAGAAGGTAGGCTTGTTCGACTTCATACAGCTCTGCGCAGACCGATCGGCGGCTGACTTGAAGCAGTGCATGCCGGTTAGAAATTTTGTCCGACTTGATACAGCGCCGACGCCACGTGACTGACGTATGCCATCAAAGTACCACGAGAGCGATTGGAGAGTAGCCGGAGAACTCAGCCAGCACAGCTTCTCAAGAGCGGCTGCACGAGGGCTGATGACGTCACAGCTGTTCCACGATTGGCCGGATTCACCGCATGACAACGATCACGTGTGTTTCGTGTTTATTCGAACAACTTCAGTTCCTCTAACGACATGAAAAGAGTGTTTACTGTTATAAAAAACTGATTTGTGAGCTTTAGAGGAACTAAAGGTGTTCGAATAAACACGAAACACACGTGATCGTTGTCATGCGGTGAATCCGGCCAATCGTGGAACAGCTGTGACGTCATCAGCCCTCGTGCAGCCGCTCTTGAGAAGCTGCGCTGGCTGAGTTCTCCGGCTACTCTCGAAATGCTCTCGCGGTACTTTGATGGCATACGTCACAGTCACGTGGCGTCGGCACTGTATCAAGTCGGACAAAATTTCTAACCGGCATGCACTGCTTCAAGTCAGCCGCCGATCGGTCTGCGCAGAGCTGTATGAAGGCGAACAAGCCTAGTGTGAAAGTTTAATGGTGAGAATCAACAATCAAAGACCAGTGTAAT
The DNA here is from genome assembly GCF_965113295.1 of Leuciscus leuciscus. Classification (NCBI taxonomy): domain Eukaryota; kingdom Metazoa; phylum Chordata; class Actinopteri; order Cypriniformes; family Leuciscidae; genus Leuciscus; species Leuciscus leuciscus. The sequence goes on along the minus strand of NC_138729.1, from coordinate 918,795 downwards.
TCACGGATAGGTAAAAATACACCAAATGGTATTTTATTACAAATTGCAATGTCTTGCTTATCAAATTTATCAAAAGGAAATACAAAATACTGGTGTGAGAAATGTATTTAATTAGGCTAGGTTATTTGAAAATACAAAAATACAAATTAACAAGCAATCATTTGAACAAGTGCAGAGACCCAGTAGAGTAAGATATATGTGTAAGAGAAATATGTGCTTTCCCTCTTTAAACAACTTATAAAACAGCATATTCTCCAACCCTAGACGCTTAACAAATTATTGACAGGCCTATGTAAGAGTTAGCAAGGATAGATTTCACTCACTATCAATTTAATTAGGCTAATTATTCTTCATATTGTAAAACTCTTTGTTATTAAAGTCCCCCTCTAGTCAATCATTTTATCCATTAAAACTCATCTCTGATCACCAACATTACATAATTAAGTGTTTTTCCTGAAAAAAAGTTTCTTTATGTCTTAAAATATCTTGAATGTAACTCGACACCCTTGCCTCATTTAGTATGCGTGGTTCTATGAATATGCAAATGAGCCCCGCCTCCACTCACTCACTCAGCTCAGAGATCCACTGGTTGACGATCACACGTTGATCTGATTGGTTACAAGGTAGTTTGTGACGTCAGAAACACCAGCGATTTCAAAGCGTGTGTTTGAGACTGTCTTTGGTTCACTGCAGTTTTAAGGAGGAAATACTCAGCAATGGTGTCGACTTATGAACTTACACATGCTTTGTCTTAAAGCACATTAAAAACACCACATAGACACATAAACTACATTAAAAGCTGGATTTTCACCACAGGGGGACTTTAAAAATAAGAACAAAGATGCAAATAACCTTGTTTTTTTTTTTAAACATATAGAAATATATTCTGAATCCTAAAAATAAAAGACTATCAAAACAATTACACTCTAAAAAATTCTGGTAAAAAATTGTTTCAACTCAAATTTGGGTCAAATATGGACAAGCTGTTGGGTTACATTTCGTTAGCCTCATAGCATAATTGCCTAAGTCATTTTGTGTTTTTTCTTGTTTTCCAAAAACATTGAAATATGACTTAGGCAATTATGCTATGAGGCTAACGATTTTTAAATGACATTTTAACCCAACATTTGGGTTTGGCCATATTTGAACCAAAATTGGGTTCATACAACCCAGAATGTTTTAGAGTCTAGAAACACACATCTGATCCTCTACACAGATGTTACTCTTTCCATTTCATTATCATACAAAAGGGGAAACTTGAGCTGTAATGTAAACATGTAACATACAGTCGTGAATTATAAACTGAGTTTACAGAAGAAATCATTGTGTAATGTTGCCTGTTGTTCATGTTGTATGAGTTTGTTCAGGGTTGATTAGAAACATGAATGATATTTCAGTGCATTTCGAATGTGAATTTAATCAGGAGAACTGTGTGAGTATTGAGAAATGTGCTTTAAACTGTTAAGTGTGTGTCTGAACACATTTTGTTAGTTCTTCAACATATGAGAGGCATGGCAATAACTCCTCACTATATCTGCATTATTAATGTATGTTGATGCGTGTCCTAAGGAATGATGTCATTGTCTAGCTCCTAAACCGCAGTCTTCATCTGAGCAGAGGTGAAAGGTCATCTTCTCGCTGAGCAGAGGTTAAAGGTCACCTTCTCACGCCGGCCCGTCACCTCACACAGTCGAGGGAGAGCGAAGCGCGCAGGGCGAGAAATAACAACAAACCTGAGCAGCTAAAAAAGGAAAAGAGGAAGCGACTTACAATAGACGGGACCTTTGATCCATTGCTAAAGGAAGACTTCTCTTCGGGGCGTAAAGCATTAATGTGAAAGTGACTCTACCCACGGCACATTTGTTACAGCAAATAATGGACCCTAAAATTAGTACACAATAGAAGGCAGACGGGCGACACTCGCGCAGGAAAGGGAGAGGGACTGATTGTATGAAAATGAGTGATTTGCCGTTGCACAGACGTGTCAGAAGTGCTTCGTCCCAGAGGTCACATTCTCCTCCGCTCTATTGTAGGAAAGAGTCTCGACGACTGACGCTTTAGCTGGAACACCTCAGGCTTTATTCACTGGTAGATTCCCCAAAACTAGAGACATTTCAGCATCTCGAGCAGGGAAACCCTCCGTTCTGTCGATATGAAGGGTTTAAAGTCCCGCTGTCGTCAGTTTAATCCCTCAAAACTCATCGTTAATCACCAAAATGACATATTTAAACATTCTTTAATAAAAAGGAAAAATCTTCATGCCTTAAAATATCTTGAATGTAACTCGACACCCTTCCCTCATTTAGTATGCGCGGTGCTATGAATATGCAAATGAGCCCCGCCTCCACTCACTCCTTCAGATCAGGGGCTTCAACCGGCCCTGATAGAGCCGTACGCCACGTCACACGCACACGCTGTGATTTATAAAGACAATCTTGACGGGAGAATGTGCGCATCTGCACGTAAACTAAACCATACGACAGTCGTTCTGGGACACCGATGGACATCTGAGGGAATGATGAAGGAAAACACTTTAATATTCATTATGAGTCCTAATCATAAATACAGTGCATGTTCACAATAACAGTTTAAATACATAAAAAAATGATTTAAACTATGTTTTACATCTGATTTACACATTTAGATTAAATATGCCATTCTCATTAATGGAGTTAAACAACATAAGTCGATCATTTTATCCCTTTAAACTCATCTTTGATCACCAAAATGACATATTTAAACGTTTTTAATAAAAATAAAAATAAAATTCTTCATGCCTTAAAATATCTTGAATGTAACTCGACACCCTTGCCTCATTTAGTATGCGTGGTTCTATGAATATGCAAATGAGCCCCGCCTCCACTCACTCCCTCAGCTCAGAGATCCACTGGTTGATCTGGGGTGTTTCCCGTACAACGCCACAACAAGAAATCCACTTGCTAGTCACAAGTTTTGAATGTTTTTAATGCTTTTTTAAGTAATATAAACGGCGTAGTGCTGGTTTATCAATCAGTGTCGCTAGCTAGCGGTCTCTGCTAACTTTACTGCGCTCGGCTTCTTTAAAGCCGTCTGACAATCACACCATTCCGATGGAAAGAGGATTTGGTGTGCCGAGTTTTACAAGGCTAAGATTGGGGGAAAAGTGCTCTGTTCTACATTACCGTTTTCTTTTGTGGATCGCAGAGAATCTTTCCCAGGTGCCGAGGTCTCCCAGATCTGGGAACAGTAGAGGCCTGGCTTGAGTAACACTTTATAATACTGTTCCTTCATTAATGAATTACTACACCGGAACAAATAAGTAACGCACTATTAACATTCTAGTAACTACTATTAACTAACAAGAAACTCTGATTAACGAATTAGTAAGTAATAGCGCTCAGTTGAATGTGGTCGTTCACTATTAGCTAATCAATAACTATTCATACCTCAATGAAGACTACTATACACAGGTTCATAATTAATATTAATAAAGCATAATTTATAATAAAAGGTAATGGTAATCCACTAGTAATGAATCAAGTGTTACTACATCCTTATACTACATCATAACTACTAATTATTTGGATTGTTTGATTGTTACCAAATCCATCGGACGGAATTCATATTCAAAATCTTACAAAATCCCTAAAATCTTACAATGACTTCAGTCAATATTAGGAGTTATCATGTTTTTCACTTTAGATACTGATCCAAATAATTATTAGTTCCTTTAGATTAGGATGAAGAAACACTTGATTCATTACTAGTGGGTTATCATTACCTTTTATTATAAATTATGCATTATTCATGTTAATTATGAACCTGTATATAGTAGTTCTCAGTGAGGTATGAATAATAATAAACGACCACATTCAACTCTTACTAATTCGTTAATCAGAGTTTCTTGTTAGTTAATAGTAATTACTAGATTGTTAATAGTGCGTTACTCATTTGTTCCTGTGTAGTTATTCATTAATGAAGGATCAGGATTCTCAAGTGTTCCCCATTTTCTTGTCCTCATCAGGCATATGTGTGTGTGTGTGTGTGTGTGTGTGTGTGTGTGTGTGTATATGTGTGTGTGTGTGTGTGTGTGTGTGTAAACCGTGTGTAAACGCAGTAAAACGCCTTCCTCCCGCTTGTCCCTCTGTGGGTTTAAGGGCACGAATAGCAGGGATTACAAGATCTAATTTCCACAGAGCGTTTTCCTTCTGAAAAGCCTTTACACACAGTCTCGTCCTGCAAGCCGTGTGTTTACGCCGGTGTTAAACACTTCAGTCGCCGTAACTAAAGTACATTAACATGTGGGATCATAGAAACACGAGGATTGATTGCATTCACTCCAGTAAGAAGAGCACACTTGTTTTTGCCTTTCACAATCTACTTAATATTTTACTTCCATGACAATTTTGATGATGTCAATTACAGTTCCCCTGTGAATCCCTGCTTTTATTATATAATCATGAACATTACTGTAGACGTACCTCAGTCTATATTGAATGGATTATTAGCTGAAACACAAAAACAGGATCGATTGAAGCTTGCCTCCTCTTTAAATACATTTTCCCTCAAGAGTAATGTAGTATTATTACATGTTAATTTTACTAACGGTGTCTACGATCATATGCACTTAAGAAAGTCCCCCTGTAGTCAATAACTGTATCCCTTAAAACTCATCTTTGAACTTCAAAATTATATATTTAAACGTTTTTCCTTGAAAAAATGTCTTAATGCCTTAAAATATCTTGAATGTAACTCGACACCCTCGCCTCATTTAGTATGCGCGGTTCTATGAATATGCAAATGAGCCCCGCCTCCACTCACTCACTCAGCTCAGAGATCCACTGGTTGACGATCACACGTTGATCTGATTGGTTACAAGGTAGTTTGTGACGTCAGAAACACCAGCGATTTCAAAGCGTGTGTTTGAGACTGTCTTTGGTTCACTGCAGTTTTAAAAACACCACATGGACATATAAACTTAATAAAAACTTGATTTTCACCACAGGAAGATTTTAAAGAAAGGGAAAGATGTAGAGAACGAATGCCTTAAGCCTTCTCCTAAAATCAGTGTAACCGCATCGAGTAATAATGTGCGTTCGCCTCAGTTGGTCTCTGTCATGTAAGACTCAGGTAGAAGAGAACGGACGCTTTCCTCGAATTCCAGGTAATAATATCTCACAGAAATGCAACTGTTCTCTACAGGACTCACTTTTTAGACTCAAAACAAACATTTGGAAGGCATCTTAAGCGTTACAGGTAAATTCCCCAGTCTGACAGCTCTGATGACAAACGCTCTCCGTCTGAGCCGGTCGCAGCTGGTTCTGGGTATTTAATAAACATGTAAACAATCCAGTTCACCTCATTAGGTGATTGCAAAGAGCCACGCTGTCCATAAATCACGAGTCAGGTTATCACGGCCTCAGATCTAAACTGTCCCGGGCGCCCAGCTGTCTGCAACCCGCACACTGGAGCACGGCTGTAAAGAATTAAATTCCTCCTGACGAGTTTACCTTTCCTCCTCTGAGACAGGAGATCACTGCGGACAGTGACAGAACAGTACAGGAGAATCGCTTTATTGAAATCACGTGCAAATTAATAATGTTTTATGAGTGTGATATGCTGCTCTTTTCTCTCATAGTGTAAGAGTGTGTGGATGTACAGTCAGACCAGAGTGTAGTCAACATTTCTCACATTATCAGTTTATTCGCTATAGTTTAGAAAATGGTAATAAAATATGATAAATCAGTGGATATTTGACTGGTTTTGTCCGTCCTTCTGTTAGACTGTCTCACACATGAATTATGTTGAATATCTGTCAGCTGTTAAATTGAACTACACAATTAGATAATACCAGTTTAGCTCAACCAATCACCAAGCAATGCTTCATTTTGTTCAGTCTGTGTGTAAAAAGAGCATTAGCAATTAAAGAAGAAACACTTCAGCAAAACATGAACAGGCCCAAATGTTTATAAATGTCACTGGTAGTCTCTGTATGAAGAAAATGTGGGTATTATATGTCACAGTTTACTTTATTTTGCTCTCCTCACTTACATAAATGAACTATAGTGTCCTGATCACACTAGTGAAAACATATCAAATATTATATCTGGTGTGTGAGTAATGTTTGGTTCGACTGTGTAATTCTCTGTTCTGACGTGATGAAGAAGCTCTGGCTGAACACTGGAGTTATGAACGACCGCAGGATCAGTTGCTGTGAATCTGTCACAATAAAGATGCTTTAAAAGTGATAAAATCCTTATAAGGATCTACAGATGCACTGATATGAAAATTTTGGCCGATACCGATAACCGATAATTCTTTATACTTGAAAGCCAATAACCGATATATTGGCCGATAAATCTAAATCCACATTTTTATATAATTTCTGAGAGTCTGATTACAAAAACAAAAGTCTCACCATTAAAATCCACGTCCCAAACACACAATTATAACGTTCTCATGATCGTTTTGTGTCGCCAATATGACAGACTTGCTCTAATTAACTGTATTCTCCTTTTTTGAAGTGATTTCAATCATATTTCAAGTAATTTAAAGCCATCATGTTGAACAGTGCGCATCTGAAGCGTCTCAGCTGGAGGAAATAATACAGTATTTAACGATTTTAATATATTAGCCAAATCTTCTTATCGGGCCGATAACGATAACATTAAAAATGAACATATATCGGCTGATAAATCGTGCATCACTAGAAGGATCATTTGATGAGGAAACTTGTGTTTGTACAGTGTGTGTTCATAACACCATCAGGATGACACACACGTATTCTCTTCTCCCAGCGAACAAACACACACACGTTCTCAGAGCGTTATGTTCACGTTCTGGTTTAGTTATAAACCATTATTTCTGAATGGTCAGAACACCCTGTTTTTAAATGTCCTGCTGTTTCTTAGTCATGCAGAATTAAAGGGAACATTACATTGTATCATTCTTCAAACATTATAGAATGTTACATTTGAATGTTCTCTGAACGTTCTGAAACAAGTAACATTTAAAAAACGTTTGATGAACGTCCAGCTACAATGTTTCAGAACTAAAACGCTCCATGAACGATGTATTATAATGTTTTTGTGCGAACTTTTTGAGAACATTATTAAAGACCAGATAACTATGAATCAACGTTCTATTAACGTTACTGGAAGAACCTTGCCAGAACGTTCCCTGTTCGCTGGATGTTGCAAGGAATGATCAAATCAGGCACAATATTTAATCCTCAGTTCTGCATTATGTCATGTTTCTCCACAGTATATGCGGAGATTAGAGACATGTATAAAAGTGCTGAGAATTGGACATTCAAAAGTTATCATCGAGATCTTTCAGGTTTTGTGAGATCAGCATGAGTCTCTGTCAGTGAAGTGTGTTTCTCTGTCCATGGCGAGTCTCTGAGCGCAAACGGCCCGATGTGAAGCACATGTAGACGACTTCAGTGATGGGGATTTGCCAGAGATTAAAGTTCAGGCCTGATTTTAGTGAATCTGAGTGCTATTGACAAGCGCACGTGAAATTGCTAACCGTAATCAGAACAAGCCTTTAATCACGCAAGCTTTCAGCCGACCCGCCGGTGTCCAGTTACTCCGAGACACGGGATCATGCGGACAGTGACAGACAAGTACAGGAGAAATCATGTGCAAATTAATAATGTTTTATGAGTGTGACATGCTGCTCTTTTCTCTCATAGTGTAAGAGTGTGTGGATGTACAGTCACACCAGAGTGTATTCAACATTTCTCACATTATCAGTTTATTCGCTATAGTTTAGAAAATGGTAATAAAATATGATAAATCAGTTGATATTTGACTGGTTTTGTCCGTCCTTCTGTTAGACTGTCTCACACATGAATTATGTTGAATATCTGTCAGCTGTTAAATTTAACTACACAATTAGATAATACCAGTTTAGCTCAACCAATCACCAAGCAATGCTTCATTGTGTTCAGTCTGTGTGTAAAAAGAGCATTAGCAATTAAAGACAAAACACTTCAGCAAAACATGATCAGCTCAAAGTGTCGGATTCATTTTTTGTCACACATTGTCACTGGTAGTCTCTGTATGAAGAATATTTGGGTATAATATGTCACAGTTTACTTTATTTTGCTCTCCTCACTTACATAAATGAACTATAGTGTCCTGATCACACTAGTGAAGAAACATCAAATATTATATCTGGTGTGTGAGTAATGTTTGGTTCGACTGTCATTCTCTGTTCAGACATGATGAAGAAGCTCTGGCTGAACACTGGAGTTATAAATGAGAAGCATGACATAATGCAGGATCACAAATGTCATTTTTTCCTGCAGAAAACTGGAAAAAGTATTAAATCGTCCAAATCATGCAACAATACATTAGTCAGAGAGACTCCATGAAATGAATTGAGCATTGTTGCCGTTGTCATTATTATTATCCACGGCGGATGTGCGGTGTAGATTATGGCCAGTATTGTGTCTAATTCGGGAGGCCTGGCCGAACGAGGAAGCCAGGAATATCCTGACTACATCTTTAACCTATTCAGGAGAATGATGTCATGATTAGAAGAGGAAACTGGCCGAGAAGCACACACACCGAAGAGAGAGAGATCAAAGAGTAGCAGCGGTCGAGAGAGAGACAGCACGTCTCACACACACGTCTCACACACACAACACGCTGTGTGAAAGTGCTTCATCAGGTGATGAGGTGACGTTAGACAGAGAGCAGGAGAATCAGTCAATCACACACACACACGCACGCACGCACGCACGCACGCACACACGCACACACGCACGCACGCACGCACGCACGCACACACGCACGCGCACGCACGCACGCACGCACGCACGCACACACACACGCACGCACGCACGCACGCACACACGCACGCACGCACGCACACACACATGCACGCACACACTAGGTCACATCACCACAAACTCAAAGGAAAATTAAGCCTTTTGGAGCACATTATGCAAATACGTAATGAGAATATGAAAATATTTGCCACAAACAGGCTAGGCTGCAAAATATAATTTCTTCATTTCAATGGTACAAATTTCTATATGTCATAATCATTTGTTGAAAGACAAGTATTCATTACTTCAGTGAGCTCATTGTTTCTGCCTTAAATTATTACATTGTTTAAATTCATACATTTTTAGCTAACTGTGATTTGTATATGTATATTTCTGAAATACATAACTTACACAGACTCCTCTAATAACAGATCTCTGTAAACTGTAATGTGGACTCATGCATTTACTGTAAAGCTGCTTTGAAACGATGTGTAATGTGAAAAGCACTGTACAAATAAATGTGAATTGAATTGAATTTGATTTTGGGGAATCCCATGCAGTAACTCTTTATTTCGATGGTCCACTTCAGATATTCTAGTCTATAATGTCAATTATACCATGGGCTGTTTAAATACTCGATTCTGATTGGCTGGAAGGTGTGCAGTAAAACCCTTTAATGCACAGGTAGTTCCAGTCAGTTTGATTACAGTTACAGTTCGAAATGATTCCGCTACTAAAAACATTGGTAACCATAGTAACACAGTTACACTTGCAAGCAGAGTGAGAGACTCATATGAAAACGTTTATTTAGGTAGGCTAAATGGATGATTTTTGCATATCGTTTCATTTGTATGGTGAATATGGCAATTTTGAGAAATGGGCCCAGGCACAAGACGAAAAAGAAGACTTGTTGAATGACAAAAAGCGGCACAAAGAATTAACAATAATGACATTAGTTCAAATAAAGAATGCCTTGTCACTGTCAGTGTTGCCTGTCATTCATAAATAATTTTAATAAATCCATTAAAGAATCATTAAGTTAGCTATATGCTTAAGCAACGAGGGGACTGTAGCTGCTAGACTTTAAAGAGACGCACACAGGTAACGTTAACTCGCGCACGCATCTCTCTCTCTCTCTCTCTCTCTCTCTCTCTCTCTCTCTCTCTCTCTCTCTCTCTCTCTCTCTCTGTTCCTTCTCTTTCAGTTCTCTGTCTCTCTCTTTTAATAATGAATTTAAATAAATGTGATGATTCATTCAAATAAAAGCAATCCGATGGCTCTACTTTATTTAAAGTGGACGGAGTGCTAGAACTAACGAGCCGTAACTTAAGAAAATAACCGTCATTTTTACACGTCTGTTAAAAAATTACACTGTGAACATCAGTTACAGCTTTAACTTGTTTTTAACTTGGCAAATAACCAAGGTATAAGCGGGATAATCCACAGCTAGCCATGCATTAAAGAATTTTAATGCACTTCGTAGAGGCAACCACCCTCCGCTTCGCGTCGGGCGGTTCTTCGCCTCTACGTCGTGCATTAAAATCCTTTAATGCATGGCTAGCTGTGGATTATCCCTTACATATCAGTCATGAGAGTATTAGTCGACTGCTTAATATCTGAGAACACTTTATTCTGATGCTCAATTCTGCTGATTATAAGTAGCTTTGATACATCAACTACTAACCTGAACACTAACAGTCTACTAATACTCTACTAACACTCTACTAATACTCTACTAATACTCTACTAACAGTCTACTAATACTCTACTAATACTCTACTAACACTCTACTAACACTCTACTAACAGTATACTAACACTCTACTAATACTCTACTAACACTCTACTTATACTCTACTAACAGTCTACCAACAGTCTACTAATACTTTACCAATACTCTACTAACACTACTAATACTTTACTAATACTCTACTAAAAGTCTACTAATACTTTACTAATACTCTACTAAAAGCATACTAATACTCTACTAAACGTCTACAAATACTCTACTAACAATCTACCAACAGTCTACTAATACTCTACTAATACTCTACTAATACTTTACTAATACTCTACTAATACTCTGCTAATACTCTACTAAAAGTCTACTAATACTCTACTACTACTTTGCTAACAGTCTACCAACAGTCTACTAATACTCTATTAATACTCTACTAACACTCTACTAATACTCCGATAGCACTCTCCTTAATACTCTACTAATGCTCTACTAATTCTTTACTAATACTCTACTAAAAGTCTACTAATACTCTACTTAATACTCTACTAATGCTCTTCTAATTCTTTACTAATACTCTACTAAAAGTCTACTAATACTCTACTAATACTCTAATGAGAGTTAGTTTATATGTAGGTGCAAAGTTATAGTTATGGATACTTAAAAAAAAACATTTAAAACAGTCACCGCCAATGGAACAAATTATATATTTTTTCAAATCAATTTATTAAAATTATTTTATAAATGTGTAAATAAATTCTTCTTTAACCATTTGCATATTCATAGAACCACACATACTAAATGAGGCAAGGGTGTTGAGTTACATTCAAGATATTTTAAGCCGTGAAGACATTTTTCAAGGAAAAAGGTTACGGCGTTGTACGGGAAAAACCCCAGATCAACGTGTGATCGTCAACCAGTGGATCTCTGAGCTGAGTAAGTGAGTGGAGGCGGGGCTCATTTGCATATTCATAGAGCCGCGCATACTAAATGAGGCAATTGTGTCGAATTGCATTCAAGCTATTTTGAAACATGAAGAATTTTATTTATTTATTAAAAACGTTTAAATATGTCATTTTGGTGATCAAAGATGAGTTTTAAGGGATGAAAGTATTGACTACAGGGGGACTTTAACTAAAAATAATCTTTGGTCCCCCCCAATGTTCAGGACACAGCCTTGATCACATGACCCAGACATGTTCTTGAGATTCACACGTTGTGGATTGTGAGAAGCGTGTTCGTAAAGTCAGTGTAAAGTGTTGCAAAGTCTCTGAGCAAACCCTCCACAAGATCCTCAGGAGACTAGGGGTGTAAATCGGACAGTCCATCACGATACGATACGATATCGATTCTCTCAGCCAGCGATACGATATTTGCCGATACTTCAAAAAATTCTACGATACGATTCGAGTCGATTAGATTCAGGGCTATATCGATCGATTAATCGATATTTAGATATTATGTTCACACAACCAGTTACATTTTTATTAACTCACAAATGCAACCAAAATATATAACATGAATGTTTAATTAAACTCTTTGAAAATTGCACACTCTCTCCCAATTGGGACATTTACAACAGAAGAGGTCATTTGCAAGTACACCGTTCTTGTTCATTTTCATAAATCATGTTTATTATTATTATTATTATTATTGTGCATTCCAAGTAATATCAATCAAACTGCAGCTGGGTTGTTTTGATTAATAATAATAATAACTTAAATACAGGTAAATTACAAAATCAAAGTTAATTGAAAGTATGCTTTAATATGTTAAATGTTTTTTTTGTTTTTTTTGCAGAGCAGATTCACATTTCTCTGAGTCAAACAAAACCAAGTAATTGCTATGATAAATAATACAATACTCGGTTAATCTTCGTAACGTTAATCTCCTCAGCTGACATAGACGCCTGACAAACTTTGTTGTTGAGATAACGTACACGCAGTACAGAGAGCTTTTCTCTCACCACTAAACGAACTGCTTTAGTAAGGTTCTGTGAAAATGTTTCCGGTTTTATTTTCCTTTTACGCTCTGAAGAAGATATCACGAGTTCATTGAAATTATCCACCCTCGATCACTTAGTCAGCTTTGACGAAACTCCTCTTAGCCAGCGCGTCTTTTCAAAGTGACATCTGACCTGAATACTGCGCGCTGAGTAGCTAAAACGGACTCGCGTTCACCAACAAGGGTGCGAGTGCTTGTCTCTGCTCTGTAAAACATGAACTCGCGATGCCTTGACAGCGGACAACCGGCTTTTGTGAAAAAACTTAGGGTTTAGTCAGTCTTGTCAGGCGTCTATTTCAGATGAGGAGATTAACGTTATAAAGACACACCGGCAGGCGGTTGGTGTGTAAACGAAAATGTGCGCTTTGGCGGAAGGATGTTACGTGAGAATGTGGAGTGTCAAAATAAAGGTGTATATCGATATTTTAAGAGTGGAATCGATGCATCGTATCGTTAGACATTATATCGATGCATCGATCCATATCGATGTATCGTTACACCCCTACAGGAGACCGAGGCCTGAACTGTCTAATCGTGTTCCTTGCTTGTGAGCAGTTTGACATAACTGAGCTGATGTTGCTCCAGATCCACGATCTTTCACAGGAAGGACACCTGATCTGACAAACATGCAATATCCAGATCAAGTGCCAGAAGTTCCACAGACCTTCCATGTAACCATAACTTTGCATCTATAATGTGATCCACAGGAGTGATCTTGCAGAAACACACGCGTCACCCTGACTGGAACTTGCCCTGGGACACGGTTGGCCTTGTGTGTGTGTGTGTGTGTGTGTGTGTGTGTTTGTGTGTGTTACAGCAAGTCCAGTCCTGCTGAGGGTGAGACAGCGAGCCGATTGCTTCAAAAGATCTCTCTTCAAAAGCATAACTCACACATAGCCCTGTCACCTCTTCGGTGTAAAATATGTTCTTGCCCCAAACTAAAACAAACAACACATCCATCTCCATCTACTCCACTTCCAGAAGGCGTGGGGAGGGTGGGGGGGGGTTAAAGACTTCTGATTGGTTCTCGTCTGCACCTCTGCTTCGACCACCCTCAGGTTAGTGACATTCAATTAGAAGCAGGTTTACACCTAAAACAAAGTTCAGTGACTTTTCGCTCACAGAAGCATGTTTGGGAGTCAGCCTGACATCTCTGTTAGATCCTCTTGAGACCCAAGAAAAAAAAAAAGTTTTGTGAATTTAGTGTTTTTTAGTCTCATTACATTGTTCAAAGCATAAGATTATTTATTTTTTTATAACATTTTTGAAAAATTACATTTTATTCATATGTTATGCTATGTCATCTGTAGAGGACACCAGAGTTCAATAAAAATAAATAAAAATAAAGACATGAATAGACATGAATAGGCAAAAAAACATTGGTATTTAAATATAATAAATAATCACCAATCAATTTTTAGGTTTCAGTATTTTATATACCAAAAAAATTATAAAGTTGATTCTCAACTACACAAACACTGGGATGTTACGTCTGACTCAGGATCTGGGTAACACAAAAACTACCCAAACACTGGGTTGTTACGTCTGACTCAGGATCTGGGTAACACAAAAACTACCCAAACACTGGGTTGTTACGTCTGACCCAGGATCTGGGTAACACAAAAACTACACAAACACTGGGATGTTACGTCCGACCCAGGATCTGGGTAACACAAAAACTACACAAACACTGGGTTGTTACGTCTGACCCAGGATCTGTGTAACACAAAAACTACACAAACACTGGGTTGTTACGTCTGACCTAGGATCTGGGTAACACAAAAACTACACAAACACTGGGTTGTTACGTCTGACCCAGGATCTGTGTAACACAAAAACTACACAAACACTGGGTTGTTACATCTGACCCAGGATCTGGGTTACACAAAAACTACACAAACACTGGGATGTTACGTCTGACCCAGGATCTGGGTAACACAAAAACTACACAAACACTGGGTTGTTACGTCTGACCCAGGATCTGGGTAACACAAAAACTACACAAACACTGGGTTGTTACGTCTGACCCAGGATCTGTGTTACACAAAAACTACCCAAACACTGGGTTGTTACGTCTGACCGAGGATCTGTGTTACACAAAAACTACACAAACACTGGGATGTTACGTCTGACCCAGGATCTGTGTTACACAAAAACTACACAAACACTGGGTTGTTACGTCTGACCCAGGATCTGAGTAACACAAAAACTACACAAACACTGGGATGTTACGTCTGACCCAGGATCTGGGTAACACAAAAACTACACAAACACTGGGATGTTACGTCTGATCCAGGATCTGGGTTACACAAAAACTACACAAACACTGGGATGTTACGTCTGACCCAGGATCTGGGTAACACAAAAACTACACAAACACTGGGATGTTACGTCTGACCCAGGATCTGGGTAACACAAAAACTACACAAACACTGGGTTGTTATGTCTGACCCAGGATCTGTGTAACAGAAAAACTACACAAACACTGGGTTGTTACGTCTGACCCAGTGTCTGTGTAACACAAAAACTACCCAAACACTGGGTTGTTACGTCTGACCCAGGATCTGGGTAACACAAAAACTACACAAACACTGGGTTGTTACGTCTGACCCAGGATCTGGGTAACACAAAAACTACACAAACACTGGGTTGTTACGTCTGACCCAGGATCTGTGTTACACAACAACTACCCAAACACTGGGTTGTTACGTCTGACCGAGGATCTGTGTTACACAAAAACTACCCAAACACTGGGATGTTATGTCTGACCCAGGATCTGCGTTACACAAAAACCACACAAACACTGGGTTGTTACGTCTGACCCAGGATCTGTGTTACACAAAAACTACCCAAACACTGAAAAAATAACCCAAAATCTATTAGAGTGTAATGTGGAAAGCATATTATATATGGCGGGAATATTTTTGTTCCACCGAAGAAACAATTTGCAACTCTGTAAAAAAGAAAAAAGGAAAACCCTTTTTTGACCTGTCAAACTGCTGCCTTCCTCTCTAATGGTGCATTTTGTTTAGTTTCCCTTGATCCCAACACCGGGGATCGTCATCATTCGGAAAACAGCCACGAGTTCTCGGATTCCAGGTCTAAACACATCTGAGTTGCCACACGTGTCCAGGCGCCCGTGTTTGTTTAGGCCAGACCTTCAACCCCTCATCATCTCTGCCGAAGCTCGCTCTCTACAATTTCACCTGACCCCTCCAATGTGCTCAAGATGTGAGGGTTCTTCTGGAAGCCATTTTCTCTCCCGTTCCTGATGATTGTGATACGGAACGCTCAGAGGAGGACGGGAGCACGGCCTTCGCGTCAGACCTGATTAGCCAAGCTCCGTCCCGCAGGAAAAAGCCATCTGTGCCGAACCTGAGCTCTTCAAGACCCGAGCGTGAGCCGCTGATGTGACAATTATCCGGGTCTCCTTAATCTCCAGGAAAGCTCTTCCTGAATTCTAATGCTGCGGGACAAGAAAGAGTTTAACAAGTGTTTTCTGTTCAGCTTCTTTGTCAGAAAATGTCAGGGATATTCTTGAACGGCTCTATGCTAATCAATCGAAAATCATACGAAAAAATACTTGAGGTTCCTCTTATCGAGTCCTTTGTGAGCATTTCAATATGACTTTGAACAATTCAAGCGCGAGAGAACTCGTGTGCTGTTTTCTGTGCTGCACACTCATCCAAATCGTCCGTACAGAAAATGTGATTTTAATGTGATTTTAAACATTCAGGTGTTGTGTCTCGCGCTTTTAAAACATTCAAGTGTTATTTCTCGCGCTGTTTTCTGTGCTGCACATGTGACACATGTTTTACTGCTCTATTCCCCACAAGTATTTTATGTATAATAGAGTTTTAATTGGTCTACATGTTTCTTAGTCCATTTTATTCCTTTTAACATACTGGGCCCTATTTTAACGATCTGACACGCAAGTATCAAACGCGAAACGCAAGTAACTTTGTGGGCGGATCTCGGGCGCTGTTGCTATTATACCGGCGGGATAAATTACTCTCGACGCAAATCTAAAATGTGTTGGTCTGAAGTAGCTTCATTACTCAGAGTTGTGGTTTGGGCGTAACGTGAAATAAACCAATCAGAGCATCATCTCACATTCCCTTTAAGAGCAGGCGCGCTTGTTCCATGGCGGATTGCTATTATAACGGTGGATTTGCCAGACGCACGCCAGGAGCGGTTCACAGCCGAGGAGACCGACGTTCTCGTCAGGGCCGTAAAACACAGAGAAGTGACATTGGGGATGGAGAAACACACCCAAATTAGCTTCGCTTAAACAGGCGTATAATAATTTGGGTAAATGTGTAAGCTAGATTTATGCCTATTTTTTCACATCTTCATGGACACAACAATGATTTCCCTCGTGTGGAATATTTTTCCTTGTAATAATGTATGGTTTTCTAAAAATGAGAACTGCTGCCTCTGTGTAGATGAGAGAAGCAAAGTGTATGAGCGTTGTGCACACGCTACATTGGTTATGGCCAAGCATGCACCCTTAAAATAGCATATGAATAACATGCACAACGCGCCACTGACTTTAGACTAGGTTTCTCCTAGTCTGTGGCGGAATTGTTTTCTGAAACTGCAAAATAGCACCAGGGAATGTTTGCGTCGGAACACGCCTCCTCTTTTTTAGCTGAACCGCCCCCGGGAGCGCAAGTTCATTCCCTAATTTACCGACGTGCGTCTGTTGAGGGAAAAGTCTGCTGTGCGCGGGTGCAAAATAGGAATGATACATGCGTCGCTGTACAAAGTCAATTGCGCTGGGTGCAAGATAGGGCCCTTTAAGTGTGTATGTCTTTAAGAAATGTATGGTTGGCCTGTCATGTGAGGGATCACATGACAGGAAGCAGGAACTACACTGGTATAAAGAGAGCAGCATGGCGAACAAACAGGGTTGTCATGCTTGAAGTTTATATCAGTTTGGCTAGTTGTTTTTCTATGGTGTTTTTACACCACAGGCAAACGCTCCTTGTGTAAGAGTTCTTTAGCCTGTTTATTTCTGGTCATGATATTCAGCTCCAATTAAATGTTTTGCAATAAGACTAAATGTGAATGATATCAAACAATTTTTTTTTTACCTTATTAGAATCAAAATTAGGATTCGATAAGAATTGGAATTGATAAGCAGAATCGAAATCGGAATCGTTAAAATTCAAACGATACCCAACCCTAATCATAACGTTTTTAATTTGGAGATAAAAAGAATGCAGAAAGTCAAGACGACTGTGCTTGGGCTCGATTTTGATGATACAAACACACCACGTTTGGACTTAAAGGCTATAATGTAAACACAATCCAGCGGTGGGTTGCAGTCGAACTCCGGGTCGGACCAGACAATCAAACCAAGCGTGAAACGTGACGAGGCAAGAAGTCACTTCTAATCGAAGGAAAGGCAGCGTTGCCAGTACCGGAGAGCTTCTGTATTAATGCAACATACAGACTACATTACAGCAATCACACACTGAAGGCAGGTTTCACTCTTCTCAGCATTTAGTGGGCTTGATACGTGTCTGTGAGTTTGTGAAGACTGGAAAACAATAAAAAAAAAATATTTCCCTCATATTCTCCATTGTTGCAGCTCCTCTCTTCCCAGTCTGTCAGTAACGCTCTGTTTACTCCCTGTCTCTATGAAGCCCCTCCTTCTGAAAAGCACACTGTGCTCTGATTGGTCGGCTGGAGCAGTGTGTTGTGATTGGTCGAGTGCTTCGAGTGTGTTTGGGAAATGTCCCGCCCCTTACCATAACCGCCAGTTTAACAAACTACTAACTAACTCAACCAGGCCCCGCCCCTTTATTCTGTTTTTGAATGATTTAAATGAGGAATATTGTGACGTGTTCGTTCCCGGAAGAAACTCAAGACTACAATGGAGGCGTTTCAGGAGTTCAGAAACACTGACTCTGATAAAGAGAAGAACTGGAGCTTTTTCATGATCAAACAGCAACATTACACACCAATGAAAGCATATGTCCTCTTTGAAGTTCTGTATGAGGAAAGTAGAGTAGATACACATGTGTGTGTTTACAGCAGGAGAAGTGTGTGATGAGGTGGTGTGTGAGCTATGTGAGTGTCTGGAGGCGGTCTGAGCGCTTTCCTCAGGCAGTAAAGTGGACGCCTCGCCTCTCTCAGGACCCGGAGGAGCTGTCAATCAAAGGCATGAATCATTCAGAGAGCCTTTATCTGCTGCTATCCAGAGAGATGGCGCCAAACAAGCCTTTCTCTACGTCTCTCGCTCACTTATGATATCTTTCACCTGCGCTCCTCCTCTTATCTTCACCCTTCCTCAGCTTCGCAACAATTTCTCATTCATCCCTTCACCACTGCAGGGTCTGAAGCCACAGCTGTCAACACTAACAGAGTGCAAAACCCCAGGGTGTAAAGATCAAGAGAAAGCATGTGTGTGTGCGTGTGTGTGTGTGTGTGTGTGTGTGTGTGTGTGTTCTGCTCCCATATCTCTGTGTGACAGTAATCTGGACTGAACCCTTGGAGGGAATCAACACTCTTTAAAATCACTGGGTTAAAAACAACCCAATTTGGACCCAAACACCCCAAAAAATGGGTAACACAAAAACTTCCCAAACACTGGGTTGTTACGTCTGACTCAGGGTCTGGGTTACACAAAAACTACACAAACACTGGGTTGTTACGTCTGACCCAGGATCTGAGTGACACAAAAACTACACAAACACTGGGTTGTACGTCTGACCCTGGATCTGGGTAACACAAAAACTACACAAACACTGGGTTGTTACGTCTGACCCAGGATCTGTGTAACACAAAAACTACACAAACACTGGGTTGTTACATCTGACCCTGGATCTGGGTAACACAAAAACTACACAAACACTGGGTTGTTACGTCTGACCCAGGATCTGTGTAACACAAAAACTACACAAACACTGGGTTGTTACATCTGACCCAGGATCTGGGTTACACAAAAACTACACAAACACTGGGTTGTTACGTCTGACCCTGGATCTGGGTAACACAAAAACTACTCAAACACTGGGTTGTACGTCTGACCCAGGATCTGAGTTACACAAAAACTACACAAACACTGGGTTGTTACGTCTGACCCAGGATCTGAGTAACACAAAAACTACACAAACACTGGGTTGTACGTCTGACCCTGGATCTGGGTAACACAAAAACTACACACACACTGGGATGTTACGTCTGACCCAGGATCTGGGTAACACAAAAACTACCCAAACACTGGGATGTTACGTCTGACCCAGGATCTGGGTAACACAAAAACTACACAAACACTGGGATGTTACGTCTGACCCAGGATCTGGGTAACACAAAAACTACCCAAACACTGGGATGTTACGTCTGACCCAGGATCTGGGTAACACAAAAACTACACAAACACTGGGTTGTTACGTCTGACCCAGGATCTGGGTTACACAAAAACTACACAAACACTGGGTTGTTACGTCTGACCCAGGATCTGGGTTACACAAAAACTACACAAACACTGGGTTGTTACGTCTGACCCAGGATCTGGGTAACACAAAAACTACACAAACACTGGGTTGTTACGTCTGACCCAGGATCTGGGTTACACAAAAACTACACAAACACTGGGTTGTTACGTCTGACCCAGGATCTGGGTTACACAAAAACTACACAAACACTGGGTTGTTACGTCTGACCCAGGATCTGAGTAACACAAAAACTACACAAACACTGGGTTGTACGTCTGACCCTGGATCTGGGTAACACAAAATCTACACAAACACTGGGTTGTACGTCTGACCCAGGATCTGAGTTACACAAAAACTACACAAACACTGGGTTGTACGTCTGACCCAGGATCTGAGTTACACAAAAACTACACAAACACTGGGTTGTTACGTCTGACCCAGGATCTGAGTAACACAAAAACTACACAAACACTGGGTTGTACGTCTGACCCAGGATCTGCGTAACACAAAAACTACACAAACACTGGGTTGTTACGTCTGACCCAGGATCTGAGTAACACAAAAACTACACAAACACTGGGTTGTACGTCTGACCCAGGATCTGAGTAACACAAAAACTACACAAACACTGGGTTGTTACGTCTGACCCAGGATCTGAGTAACACAAAAACTACACAAACACTGGGTTGTTACGTCTGACCCAGGATCTGAGTAACACAAAAACTACACAAACACTGGGTTGTACGTCTGACCCAGGATCTGCGTAACACAAAAACTACACAAACACTGGGTTGTTACGTCTGACCCAGGATCTGAGTAACACAAAAACTACACAAACACTGGGTTGTACGTCTGACCCAGGATCTGAGTAACACAAAAACTACACAAACACTGGGTTGTACGTCTGACCCAGGATCTGAGTAACACAAAAACTACACAAACACTGGGTTGTTACGTCTGACCCAGGATCTGAGTAACACAAAAACTACACAAACACTGGGTTGTTACGTCTGACCCAGGATCTGAGTAACACAAAAACTACACAAACACTGGGTTGTACATCTGACCCAGGATCTGCGTAACACAAAAACTACACACACACTGGGATGTTACATCTGACCCAGGATCTGGGTAACACAAAAACTACCCAAACACTGGGATGTTACGTCTGACCCAGGATCTGGGTTACACAAAAACTACACAAACACTGGGTTGTTACGTCTGACCCAGGATCTGGGTTCAGGGCTCCAGACTAACCTTTCCACTGGTTGCACTGGTGCTACGAACTTTCTCAGTTGGTCGCACCAGCATATGATTTGGTCGCACCTTTTTAAAAAAAAATTTTATACATGCCATGGGATTAATCAATGCATGATGATGAAAAGTGGTCTTAATCTGCATACCTTAGTTTTGCACTTATGTAAAAAGACTGACAATGACACAAGACCTCATGTTAGCAAAATGTTTTAATCTTTTAACTCAAAAAAAAAAAACTCTAAAAAAAACATGTATGCTCTTTAATGTTTGATTATAATTTTACTGTCTTCACATAGGGATGGGAATTGATAAGATTTTATCAATAATAATGCCACTGACGATTCTGATGATCGATCCGATTCTTTAACGATTCTCTTATCGATTCTTGATAGCACTGTGTGGAACAATGTAGTCATATGCTTTTAAAAAAAAATTAATCGGTTCAAAGGAGTCATTAGTTCGCGAATTGGACGTGTCATGCGCGTTATGATTCTCCCAGCAGTTAGGACATGGACATCCAAGATTTGTGTCAATACAGAAAACATTTTATCACTGGATAGTTTTTTTCGTTTAATTAAAGTGTTTTATGTCAGCTGAATGTCCGGAACGCTTTTCAGAGAAGATAAGGCAACTTATTTAGCACAATTCACACCCAGCGGTAATTCAGAAAAAAAAAAAAAAAATTCTCCGAATGCTCCACATGAAACTTTGGTCTTCCGACCTTTTACCACCGTATCGATTTATTTTGATTAATATGTGCGAGGGAGAGAGAGCAAGACAGCGCTTAGTTTGGAGACGGTGAGGTCTTGTTTACACTTTCGCCTGGCTCCGAAGAGAGAGAGTGCGCGTGCGACCGTCTCTCTCTCTCTCTCTCTGCTCGTTCTTTCAGTTAAACATGCGCCCTGTCACGCGCAGCAGTTCATCTACATTACTCACCGATCAAATAAGACTTTGGCTGGACAAAAATTCACTTTGGCGGGCGCTAAAACAAGTTCAATGCAGGAAAATTCATGCGTGAATTTATCGACCATGCACTCCCACAAATGCGACCACATAAAATTTTAACTCGCACATTCTCAAAAAATGGTCACATATGCGACCATTTTGGTCGCAGTCTGGAACCCTGGGGTTACACAAAAACTACACAAACACTGGGTTGTTACGTCTGACCCAGGATCTGGGTAACACAAAAAATACACAAATACTTAAAAAATAACCCAAGATATTTTTGAGTGAAGGTTTTAAGTGCTTCTCCTTTGGTTGCAGCTGATCGGATGAAGAATCACAGAAGAATGGTTGTGAAGACCTGGTAAAGTGATCTGTGCAAGAACAGGTGGTTTCAAAAGTGCACCAATAACTTTATCCGTGGAGGTTTGTGTCTTTTGAATCACAGCTAATGATTTTTCCAAAAGAACAATATCCCTCTAATAGTTAAACCACTTCTTTATTGATTTTTAATATGCTTTAAGACAAACCATGTGTAAATTCACAAGGGTGTCGAGTTACATTCAAGATATTTTAAGGCATGAAGACATTTTTTCACGGAAAAAACACTTAAATATGTCATTTCGGTGATCAAAGATAAAATGATTGACTACAGGGGGACTTAAAAAATAAACCTATTTTTCTTTATCCTAAGGTGACTTTGAAAGATGATGGTGAGTGAATGATGATGGAATGTTAATGGTGAACTGTTCCCTTCAGACACAAACTATAGAAATGATGGATGACTTTAGTCAACTGTTAGTCACTTTGGACAAAAGCATCGGTTACTCTTTATTTCAATAGTCCACTTTAGACATTCTACTAACTATAAGTAACTTTTCAACTACATGTCAACTAACTCTCATTAGAGTATTAGTAAAGTATTAGGTTAGGGTTCGGGTTAGGAGAATAAGTTGACCTGTAGTTGCCAAGTTCCTTATAGTCAGTAGAATGTTTAGGAACATCAACATAAAGTGTATTCAGATATTAAGCAGACAGTCGACTATGACTGATAGTTGACATGTAGTTGAAAAGTTACTTATAGTTAGTAGAATGTCTAATATTCAGGTAATGACATTGGTTTTTCTTCTACAGTTTAACAACAATGAAAAAATAGTGATTTCTGACTGGTTTCAAAGTCTAAAATGAGAAAGTCAGTTAATGTACAGATACTGTCAAAAAGTCCACGTACTTACCCAAAAAACTACTTGAGGGACAGTAAAAGATTATCCACAATTAATTGCACTTGAGTACAATTTCTCAGTGTTTTTGACCTCCCTGTCTCTAACGCTGTTTAACGCCCATCATACGTGACTGTGGTCAGAGACTAGAGATTATCACAGCTCACTATACAGTGTACAGGTGCATACTATCATACTTAACCATTAGAGATTATTACTGCTCACTATAAAGTATACAGGTGCATACTATCATACTTAACCATTAGGAGTGTTGTGTTCATATTCTGGGCTCAGCAGTTCACCTGTATATTATAGGCCTATACTGGCCAACCAGTTGAGCCCAGAATATAAACACAACACACTTAAGTCTGGAAGGTTGTTTCCGCCAGAATAAAAAATAAAAAAGGTAATTAAGACTTTTTATCTCACAGTTCAGACTTTTTTCCTCACACCTGTGAGTTTACATCTGTCACAGTGTCTGGTTTGTGTTCCCTGGGTCACCACTAGATGTCCTCCTTCCTCACGGTGTCATTTCACTTTGTGAACTACATTCCCCACAATCCTTGTTATCATTGCACTCAGCTGTTTCCCATCGCTGATCATTGCACCCAGCCAATAGCGTACCGCACGATATACGTCACCTTTTCTCATTAATATTCATTAAGCTAGCGACGGTTGCTAGGGGGGTCAAACTCGCGCGTGTCACTCATGCTAGACGCATGTAAACAGTTTACGGACGAGATGTCTACTGAGCTAAACCTGCTAACTCTGTCCGAGAATGATGTCCCCGGTGCCAAATTCACTGGTATAGAAGTAGAAGAACATACAAATATTCAATTGAAGAGATGGCTTGAGTGTAGAGGGCTGAAAAAGATGGGAAAAAGAGCCGACCTGATCCAGAGGTAACGTTAGATTGTTATCGACAGAATTTCTCCCCCAAAAAACATCGCCTTACGCCACTGACAGTGACATTTTGCTGTTTCAACAAGCTATCTTTTACCACCCTATGTCCTGTCTGTCTGTCCGCACAAGTTGACCCATCGTTCACATTTATCCCTCTGGGTTTTTGGCTTCGGGAAACGAATAAAGAATACATCCTTCATAGTGTCTGGAGTCGTTTCTGCAAGTTCCTTAGCAGCAGTGTTTACTCGGCATGTTCTTATTTGAGGGATAACCGGCAGAAAACAAGCAGTACTAGCATGAATCATAAGCGAGCGCGCTTCTATGTTGACCCCCTTCCGGTTTACGTTGCTGACGTCACGCGGCCTTGCGGTCTAAAAATAGCACTCGTGCGGCACGCTATTCCCCATTATCATTGTCTCTCCCCTGTGTATATATACCCTGTCTGTTTTAGTATGTGTCACGGAGTTCTTGTATTTATCACGCCACTTCTGAGGTCTGTTATTGCCAGTAAGACTTTTTATCTCACAGTTCAGACTTTTTTCCTCACACCTGTGAGTTTACATCTGTCACAGTGTCTGGTTTGTGTTCCCTGGGTCACCACTAGATGTCCTCCTTCCTCACGGTGTCATTTCACTTTGTGAACTACATTCCCCACAATCCTTGTTATCATTGCACTCAGCTGTTTCCCATCGCTGATCACTGCACCCAGCCAATTCCCCATTATCATTGTCTCTCCCCTGTGTATATATACCCTGTCTGTTTTAGTATGTGTCACAGAGTTCTTGTATTTATCACGCCACTTCTGAGGTCTGTTATCGCCAGTTGTTTTGTTCCTGTTTATGTCTGATTGCTACCTTGGTTTTGACCCCTGCTTGGACTGGATTACGATTACGGAATGCCCCATTAAAATACTTACTGCTATTGGATCTTCTCCCTATTTCTTGTGTGTGGATCGTGACAACATCTCGCAATTCTGACTTTTTCAGAAAGTCAGAATTGCATGATATAATGTTGCAAATGCGAGTTATAAAGTCAGAATTGCGTGATATAAACTCTTGCAATTCTGACTTTATAACACGCAATTGGGAGAAATCAAGTCAGAATTGTGAGATGCATGCAACTCCGAGTCTTTTTTTAACTTATAATTGGACTTTATAACTCACAATTGTGACTTTATATCACGCAATTCTGAGAAATAAAATCAGAATTGCAAAAAGTTGCAATTATCTTTTAAAATGTTTTCTGTTGCAGAAACAAGCTTCTATAGTTAAAGGTCCCATGACATGCTACTTTTTGTAGGCTTTAATATAGGCCTTAGTGGTCCCTAGTACTGTATCTGAAATCTCTTTCCAAAAATTCAGCCTCGGTGCAGAATTATAGCCACTACAAGCCAGTCCCAGAATGAGCTTCCTTCAGACGGGCCGTTTCGGTATTTGTAGCTTTAAATACTAATGAGGAGGAGAAAGGCGGCGCAAGGTGGAGGGTGGGTGTGGCCTTGACCATCTTGTGCAACGGTAACGTGGCGTGCATGTTTACGTTGGATATTGCAATGGCACGAACACGCAGTCTTTCAAGCATTTCAGTTTGACCCAGAATCTGATCCAGATGGAGAAGCAACGGATGAAGAAGTTGCAACTCAGCGGCTCCAGCAGGACGTTTCCGAATGGTTAGTTTAAAATATTATGTCTGGATACGGTACTTTATTCGGATGCTTTACAGTTATTATCATGTAGCTAACGCTAACCTACTGTTGCCTTTTCATGAGAGATCTGTAACGTCTGTATTTATATTATTACAATTACATCAAGCTCTGCGATCTTGAAATGCGGATATCGCGCGCGCCATATAACCAACAGGAAAACGGTTATCCAAATAACAAAGACGTGTACAACACTCGCGTTACAGTGTGTGTATTCACACACATAAACTGCATAGCTAATGTTACAGCCACATTCTACGTGTAAAATCTAGGTAACCATAAACAGTAAAGCAACACACTTATATATCATTAGTTGACTTAACGTTACTTGTCCGAGGTGTGTAGCTGAGTCAAAGAGAGTGATCCAGACTTTAGTTTCAGACGTTCAGCAAGCCCAGCTCTGTATTGACCCTTCGGTGTTCATTTGTACATCCAATTATTGAGCAATTGTTATGCTTCGCTCGCTCAAAAGCCATGATATCTCTCGTGGACAAACTAAAATCGCGCGCGCGCGCGTTCCTACTTCCTAGCGCATTTTCTCATGGGCGGAAAATATTCTCTGGGCGGGCAAAGCAGAGAAAGGGGAGGTAACATTTCCTCCTTATGACGTCATAAGGATGAGATTCAAGATCAGCGCGTATGAGCCTCCATTTTCTCAAAGGCAGAGAAAGATAGCAAAAGCTCGATTTACACCGATTGAAATTTTTTTAAACTTGGGGACCATATACAGGGTAGGGGAACTCATATTATTAATGTTAAAAATTTCATGTCATGGGACCTTTAAGTGTTTTCTTTATAATGGTTTTCTATGGGAAAACGCTTAACAAGAAACTGTGCATTGTTTATATTCTGGGTTCTTCTGCTTTGCGACTACTTTTCAGCTTATTCTAACCCTAACTCTACCAGTCTACTAATACTCTACTAACACTCTAATGAGAGTTAGTAAACATGTATGTGCAACATTACTCATAGTCAACAGAATGTGTTAAAGGAACCATCAAAATAAAGCGAAACCTAAATGGCTGATGGGCAGCGGAGGAAAGACTTGTTTTACTCTTCATATAAGGCTGTGACGTCATGAGAAACTTCTCCTCTAGAACTTTCCATCTTCATTGATCTTTCCAATCCAAAGTCAACAACACTCAGCTCATGGCCATCAGGAGGATGTGAAGTTCAGGCATTAACACATGAACGGACAGCCTCTTCAGGCAGGTGAAGTGTTTGTGAAAGCACTGCAAATCTCTGTTAATCCCTGATTGTGGGCGAATGGCTCCTCAGTCCATTACTCTGGTGTTAGTGGCTATAAGGTTGCCGTGTTGTTTGTGGCAGTGTTAATGTAATGCAATCCACTGGTCTCCGGCTCGGCCCCAATATAGCCGACAGCGAGTCTGACCGGAGCGTGGCATCGATTCTAATGGGCTTTTTAGGGCTGTAATGATGGGAATCTGTTCACGCCTCGACTGTCATGCGTAATTATGAGAAGCCAAACTACGACTCCATTCACACTGGATCGGGTTACACCGGGTTATCGCCATTAAGAAGCCGTCCAGCTGTGTGAAATGTATATTCCAGAATGAATGTTCTGCTAGACACATTTGCAAACTCTTATCGACACTAAAAACATTGATTGCCGGAAATAAATGGTCACTGTTATACAGTAGGGGGCGCTGTTACGATCTGCTGAAATAGTAACGCAATCGCCGGATCAAAGCGACAATTGCAAAGCAAACGTAGTTTTCCCATTAGTGATCAAGGGATAAGGATGTTCCATTTAAACCCATTGCAAGGTTCTGTCCGTATACTGGGCACTCGAGCAATGGCGTACACACAGTCAAAGCAACATTTATTCAACATTTCTCACATTATCAGTTTATTCGCTATAGTTTAGAAAATGGTAATAAAATATAATAAATCAGTTGATATTTGACTGGTTTTGTCCGTCCTTCTGTTAGACTGTCTCACACATGAATTATGTTGAATATCTGTCAGCTGTTAAATTTAACTACACAATTAGATAATACCAGTTTAGCTCAACCAATCACCAAGCAATGCTTCATTTAGTTCAGTCTGTGTGTAAAAAGAGCATTAGCAATTAAAGAAAACACACTTCAGCAAAACATGATCAGGTCAAAGTGTCCCAATCATTTTTGGTCCCAAATTATTATAAATGTCACTGGTAGTCCCTGTATGAAGAATATTTGGGTATAATATATCACAGTTTACTTTATTTTGCTCTCCTCACTTACATAAATGAACTATAGTGTTCTGATCACACTAGTGAAAAATATCAAAAGTGATATCTGGTGTCTGAATAGTTTTTGGTGTGAGTGATTGAGACGTTGGGAAGATAACATGAGTCACACACAGCCAGAAGGAGCAGATTGAACATTTTACTGTACAAGTGATCATCAAACATTCAACAGCATATAAATCAAAACTGTCTAATGTTACTGAATGAAGCGTTGATGGACTCAATCTACTCAATCTGTGTTTTGATCGTCACTCTTTTTATATTTAACCAGGTAAAAACTCATTGAGATTAAAAATCTCTTTCACAAGAGAGACCTGGCCAAGATACAGCATAAAAAACATAATGAACAATTTCCAACATATAAAAAAACACATCAAATACACATACATATATATCACAAGACCCTGTGCTGGATAAGGCTTAACACAACTTTATGAACATTTACACTGACCAATTTTCACCTGCTCCACATTCTTCAGAGTTGAAACAAACTGTCTATAAGAAATAAAGGTAGTCATTTTCAACGATTTCTGAAGAAGGTTCAGGCAGAAGGTGCTGCAAACATAAAGGCTTTTTTGCCTTATTCTGTTTTGACACGGGGACCAACAAGTGTAGTACATCATTTGAACGTAATCCATAATGGCCGTGATTTCTTGTTAAAAGGACACTCAAATAAGTAGGAGCTAGTCCAAGAAGTACCTTGTAAATGAAACATAGCCAGTGAGTGTGCCTTCTTGCATAAAGAGAGGGCCAATGATGTGTCCTATAACCACAACCAGTGAAAAAAACTTAAAGCACAATGATACACAACATCCAGTTTCTTCAAACCTTGGGCAGAAGCATTCATATATATCAGATCACCATAATCTAATATGGGAAGAAAATATGGCCATCACCAGGTATTCTCTAGCGCGAATGGAGAAGCATGATTTTGATCTGTAAAGATAGCCAAGCTTTATCTTAAGCTTAGAAACCAGATAGCTAACATGAGTTCTGAAACATAGTTTAGAATCAATGATTATACCCAAATATTTATAACTGTTAACTAACTCAATTTGTTGAGATGCTTGAAGAAGAAACTGGAAGTTGTCTTGAGTTTGTGAATACCATTATTTTTTACTTTTGAACATTTAAGACCAGCTTAAGCTGTTTTAAGCGGTTCTGAACAGTATTGAATGCAGACTGCAAAAGTTCAAGGGCTTGTGCAGTAGATGATGCAGTACAGTAAATAACAGTGTCATCAGCATAAAAGTGATACATAGCATTCGATAGATTTTCACAAAGTTTTTTTTATATAAATTGAAAATAATATGGGCCCTAATACTGAGCCTTGAGGAACCCCCTTGGAAATAGGCAAAAATGAAGACACAGAACCACTCTGAATCCCATCCGGACGAAGTCTTTGACAAAAACGCGATTTCCTCAGTTTTCAAACTTTGACATTCAAGTTTTGATTAAAAAAGAATGAATGAACCTAAAATAATGTTTTTGTTGTTGTTGTTTGTGGTGAAAATCCATCTTTTAATGTAGTTTATGTGTCTATGTGGTGTTTTTAATATGCTTTAATTAAGACAAACCGTGTGTAAGTTCATAAGTCGACAGCATTGCTGAGTATTTCCTCCTTAAAACTGCAGTGAACCAAAGACAGTCTCAAACACACGCTTTGAAATCGCTGGTGTTTCTGACGTCACAAACTACCTTGTAACCAATCAGATCAACGTGTGATCGTCAACCAGTGGATCTCTGAGCTGAGTGAGTGAGTGGAGGCGGGGCTCATTTGCATATTCATAGAACCGAACATACTAAACGAGGCAAGGGTGTCGAGTTACATTCAAGATATTTTAAGGCATTTTTTAAGGAAAAAATATATTTTAAGGCATTTTTTAAGGGAAAAAAACATTTAAATATGTCATTTTGGTGATCAAAGATGAGTTTTAAGGGATAAAATTATATGGGATAAAGCAGAGGCTCTGTTCTTTCTTTTGCTATATTTACTGTTTACATTTTCATACAAAAAAATATTATCTGCGACAAAAATGCCGCCTTTAATCGGCGACTTAAAAAATGAAACGCTGGCGGTGAAACAGTTAATGTGAGGAAACATAATTACTCACTCCTTATCTTTCATAGCTGATATTTGTAATCAAAAACGCATCTTGAGTGCTGAGCTTTTGAAGGCGATTCCTGCTTTCACACGAGTGATGAGAAACAATGAAGTGGTTACAGAGAACGAGATTGTTTTCTTGGTGTTCTGTCATCACGAGAGCGTCTTTTAAGCCTGTCAAAGCCTGACTCAATATCAGATGAATGTCTCCCAGTCAGAGATGTTTATGTACACAGGCTTTTAGCAGGGCACTTACATTTAGAGGTTAGATCTATAAAGAGATAATTGCTGTGTGAGTGAAGCCAACGGTCCCCACGCCTAGATACCTTTGTCAAGTTTCACCATGAGTGTGTGTGTGTGTGTTTGTGTGTGTTTGTGAGGTGCATTTCCTTATGGGAAAGTTGCTTCTAACAAAGTATAGTGTCAATATTTATGTTGCTGCTCAAGGTTGATATTGCACACATTAATCGTGTGGTCATGTATTAGAGAACTGAGGGAGTGACGGATCGTGGATGAATGAAAGTATGAAGTGCAATCATATTTCTCATCAATATTTAATAAACATATCCTGGAGAGATGACAAGTCAGCAGATTTCATCGGTCAGCCATTCTTATAAACATATGAAACGAGTCACATTGGTGGAGTTTAATGATAACGTTCACCATCTGATATTTTAACAGCCATGAAGCAATCGAAGTAGGAAGAGATGAAGCAATATAATCGTATATACAGTCAGATCAAAAATTATTCTGACACCAGATATAATATTTGATATATTTTCACTAGTGTGATCAGGACACTATAGTTCATTAATGTAAGTGAGGAGAGCAAAATAAAGTAACCTATTGTTACTTTGACCTATTATACCCAAATATTCTTCATACAGAGACTACCTGTTAAAGTTATAAACATTTGAGCTGATCATGTTTTGCTGAAGTGTTTTGTCTTTAATTGCTAATGCTCTTTTTACACACAGACTGAACAAAATGAAGCATTGCTTGGTGATTGGTTGAGCTAAACTGGTATTATCTAATTGTGTAGTTAAATTTAACAGCTGACAGATTCAACATAATTCATGTGTGAGACAGTCTAACAGAAGGACGGACAAAACCAGTCAAATATCATCTGATATTCATATTTTATTACCATTTTCTAAACTATAGCGAATAAACTGTGATAATGTGAGAAATGTTGAAGGAGTCTGAATACATTTAGGTTTGACTGTAGATGGGGGCGGGGCTATGTGTTGAAGGGGGCGGGGCTTTAACATGAGGGGCGGGGGTTTTCCAGAGGGGTGTGGCTTAATTCCAGAGGGTGGAGGGGTTTGACCGCTTCTTCAACCCAAGTTTGTGTTGGGACTTTGTGTTGGAGAGGAATGTCTATAATGTCTCTGTGTGACAGATATGAGTGCATCAGCCCCACGGCTACCATTAAACTTTTCGTTAAACCAAAAAGAGAACACAGCAATTAAAACAGGGATTTGACTTAGACAAATGCTTATCTGAGAGGGCCGTGTGTGGGAAAACATCAGGGTTATGCAGGGACATGATCACCACTGGAAACACTAGTTCACCGCACACCGAACCCTAAACTAACCGTAGCAAATATCATATGTAACATATATTGCCTAAATCCAGCCTCCATGCTTTCTATGTTTTCGAAAGCTCATTCACTTTTCAAAGCAAAGATTTCTAGGATTTAGTTTTTGAAGGTGAACAGCAAAACCATAATCCTGTAACTGTAGCCATATCACTTACTCATGTTGTAATGCATGCTGGGAACTCACAAACCCTTATAGAGGCGTTTTTAATTTTGATTTAAAAAGCAATTCTATCGAGATTATTCCAACAGGAGTGATATATTCATCTTTGTGAGTGCCAGTCAGAAGTCTAGCAGCTGCGTTTTGGACCGTTTGGAAATGATTCATATCTTGGCTAATATCTATTGGCGCTTTTCCACTGCATGGTACGGCTCGGTTCGGCTCGGTACGGTTCGACTCGGCACGGAACGGTTCGGCTCGCTTCGCTTTTCCACTGCGTGGTACGACTCGGCTCGGTACGGCACGGTTCGGTTCGCTTTAGCTCGGTTGCTTTTCCACTGCAGTTAGTACCGCTTCAAAGTGGGTGTGACTGATCGTTATAGTTGCCGTCTCTAGTGCCATGACATCATCATATTAAATGCGAATTTTTCATTCCCGGCAACCAACGAGAGGAACGTCTGCATCGTCCACTGACCACGATTCAGCCATTTCTTTTTTTAAGTTTATACTCTTTTTTTGAAGCAAATACTTCTAACTATAGTATAGTATAGTATAGTATAATACTATAACAGGCGCTACAGCGTTGGCTGTTGTCTACTGGCTATTTAAATCTAGCGGGTTTAGTGTCTCATGTTGTAAATACAATGACGCTGGTAGTGATGATTCTGTCTGACCAATCAGTGATCTGCAGTGTTTTCACGTCACATTTTAGTATCGGTACGGTACGCTTGGAACCTCAACAGACCAGGTACCATTTAAAGCGAGCCGAAGCGAGCCGTACCGTACCGTACCATGCAGTGGAAATGCGTCATAAGTGAGCCGTACTGAACCGAGCCGTACCGTACCATGCAGTGGAAAAGCGCCAAAGCGTGCCGTACCGAACCGAACCGTACCGTACCATGCAGTGGAAAAGCGCCATATATGAATTGAGTTGCAGTAGTCTAGTTGAGAAGAGTTCTCTCAAACTCAGCAAAAGTGAAAAAACTATTAACCTTGGAAAGGAGTCTTAACTGAAAGAAACTGGATTTAACATTTATCATTTATCATTTATCAACATTGCATTTATCAAATCGCACAGCAGAATCAAAAACAACTCCCAAATCTTTAACAGAGGGTTTAACATATGAGGCCAAACTACCCAACACTTGATTTGTGTCTGAACACAGTCTTACTCTGATGGACATCCATGCTTTAATATCTGACAAACAAGAAGTTGAAGTGCTCAAACCATGGATGGCATTTTGCCTAAAGTCCCCCTGTGGTGAAAATCCAGCTTTTAATGTAGTTTATGTGTCTATGTGGTGTTTTTAATATGCTTTAAGACAAAGCATGTGTAAATTCATAAGTCGACACCATTGCTGAGTATTTCCTCCTTAAAACTGCAGTGAACCAAAGACAGTCTCAAACACACGCTTTGAAATCGCTGGTGTTTCTGACTACCTTGTAACCAATCAGATCAACGTGTGATCGTCAACCAGTGGATCTCTGAGCTGAGTGAGTGAGTGGAGGCGGGGCTCATTTGCATATTCATAGAACCGCGCATACTAAATGAGGCAAGGGTGTCGAGTTACGTTCAATATATTTTAAAGCATGAAGACTTTTTTTCAAGGAAAAAACCTTAAAATATGTTATTTTGGTGATCAAAGATGAGTTTAAAGGGATACATTGATTGACTACAGGGGGACTTTAAAAGGCACATAGTGACGTCAGCATAACAATGAAGCGATTCACTCTGTTTATTAAAAATCAAACCTGGAAGGAGCATATATAGAGAAAACTAAATGGGGTCCAAGGATAGATCCCAGGGGAATCAAGACTGATTTGGAAGATGAAACCTATTCACACTGAGAAAGTTCTAGTATTCAGACCAATCTCCCAGGTGAAAAGACGTACTGTTAAATGTATTAAAAATACATTATAGTATATTTGTATTGTACCAAAAACATACTCAAGTACATTTTTAATACATTTAATAATACGTCTTTTACACCTGGGTAGGGCACAACCTTTAACATCACAGTGTTCAAGGCGGTAAATAAGTGTCAAATGCCACACTTAAATATAAAAGCAAAAGTACTTGAGTTCCCTGAATCAACAGATAATAATATATAATTTAACACTCCTAAAAGAGCAGACTCGGTAACGTTGTGTTTCCTAAACCCTGACTGGAAGGTTCCCGAACAAACTTTTCCTTCAAATAAAAATGCAAAACCTTCTTATTTGCTTCAGGATTCTGTGCATTCATCTACCCAGCTAACAGAACATATCTTGTCAAGGTTCTCTCAAAGTTATGATCAAACGTTCTTCCAGTAACGTTAATAGAACGTTCGTTATCAAAGTTATCTGGTCTTTAGTAATATTCTCAAAACATTAGCACAAAAACATTATTTCTATATCGTTCATGAAGCGTTTTGTTTTTCTGAAATGTTTTAGTTTTAAATGCCGCCACTTGTTTCAGGAGAACGTTTAAAAGTAACATTTCCATAACGTTCTAAATCTTAATAACCAAGAAAAAACATTTATAGAACTTTTAATTAAGAAACTAGACGTTGTGAACATTCAGAAACATTTGGGGTCGTCGGTTCCGCTATTCCTTCTGTGTTCATGTTCACTGATGTATAACCTGCATCCCCGTCAGCTTCATGAGCGCTACATCTGTTCATCACAAGCTATGATATGTTTCATTGATGTTAATAATTCATGTCTCTGGACTGTTAATACTTCCAGCCACTGCACTCCACATGCCCTGCACGTTACAGACGTGAGCGTAATCTCAGAGCAGGACAGAGGAACAGTAATTTGTTGTCCCGCCATGTCCAATGAAAGACAAAAAGTGATTTTGAACCATGATAGAGTTTCAGTAAGCCAATGCCCTCTGGGTTTCCAAACAGCAGGATTTCAATGCTCTCTTTCAAACCAGAAAACATATAACAAAGAAGCTTTACGAACGGCTCGCTCTCATGAGAACTTCTTATAAGAAACACATTTCATTGCACAAACAAAACACACTGCAACGGAAACACAATCACAACCCTGTTCCCCACAAGGCCTGCAGACATTAGTGCAACCTTTTCATAATGAGCGGCGCAATGAACTGGATTGCAGATAAAATGCATTTTATCTGTAACATTGAGTAGTTTGCTGCAGTGCAATGTACATTTAAGTGTAGTATACTGTATGTATAGTAGTTTGCTTAGGATTTTAGGGCATTATAGAGTTCAGTGCAACAAGTTACAGTTTTTTTTATTCGCTTTGGTACTATTTTCACAAGTTAGGTGTACATTTTCAAAACTCTTAGTGCTAATATCACAACAGATAATCAAAAGTGCACTTTTTTTTTACATTTCATTATGTTTTCAATTGTGTAAGTACAATACTCAAAATCACAAAGTATCCTTTTCACAACACAAAATAAGTGTTTCGTCTTCATAAATGTTTAATTCACAGTCACTGCCTTTCATAAAGCTCTTACTATCAAACCTTTGACTATCATCTCTTCTTGTACAGTTTAATACATTTGTCTATTATTTAATCCAAATGATCTTAATGGTTAATCAATGAATCATTTGGTACACCTGTAGATTTCTATAGATATTGATTCTAAATACAGTTTCTATAGAACTTGTTTGCAATTTCTGATATGGATAACCAAATGTAATGAATTATTTTTACATAAGTGATTTATAGATAATAACCACCATGATGTTCAAAGGACACATGTGTGTGTGTGTCTGTGTGTGTGTGTGAGAGAGAGAAAGATACAGAGAAATTTGCCATTTGTGCAAATACTGTAAAGCAGAATAGAGTATAAGGGAGAGTCAAGTCAAGTCAAGTCAAGTTTATTTGTATAGCGCTTTTCACAATACAGATTGTATCAAAGCAGCTTCACAGTATTAAATTAAAATAATACAACAAAGTTTGATTCAAGAGGAATTTATTGATTGATAAAATTAAATTAAATATCCCTAAAATATCCCCAACTGAGCAAGCCAAAGGCAACAGTGGCAAGGAACCGAAAAACTCCATCAAGTGACCTAATGGTGTCCTAAAACTCCACCAGGTGACCTAATGGAGAAAAAAAAAACCTTGGGAGAACCCAGGCTCAGTCGGGGGCCAGTTCTCCTCTGGCATTTATGAGCTAGAGGACGGATTGTAGTTTGAACTATAGGATTATATGAATGCCTGGCTGAAGAGATGCGACTTTAATCTAGTTTTAAACTGGGAGAGCGAGTCTGAGCAACGAACAGTATCAGGAAGACTATTCCAGAGTTTTGGAGCCAAATGTGAAAATGCTCTCCCTCCTTTGGTGGTTCTGGATATCCTAGGTATGACCAAAAGCCTTGAATTTAGTGATCTTAAAGAGCGCGATGGATTATAGGGCGATAGAAGATCCGTTAAATAGACTGGAGCTAAGCCGTTTAGGGCTTTATAAGTCAGTAGCAATACCTTGTAATTAATACGGAGCTTTATAGGTAACCAATGCAGTGATGATAAAATCGGTGTTATATGATCATATTTTCTTGATCTCGCTAGAACTCTAGCGGCGGCATTTTGGACTAACTGTAGTTTGTTTATTGAGGATGCAGGACAACCAGCTAATAAAGCATTACAGTAATCCAGTCTCGAGGTCATGAATTGACATTTAAATAGACAAAATGGTAGCGGTCAGATAGGTATGATTTGAACCAGCTTAGTGCTTGTCCTTGAACACCAGTATAATTTTGTAGTCGATCTAAGAGTAATGTATGATCTATAGTATCGAACGCAGCACTAAGATCAAGCAAAACTAGTATTGAGATACAGCCTTGGTCAGAAGCTAAAAGTAAATCATTTGTGATTTTAACGAGGGCAGTTTCAGTGCTATGATGCGGTCTGAATCCAGACTGAAACTTTTCATAGATATCATTTTGTTGCAAGAAAGAGCCCAGTTGAGCGGACACTACTTTTTCTAATATTTTAGACATAAATGGAAAATTTGAAATGGGTCTATAATTTGCTAGATTATTATGATCTAATTGTGGTTTCTTAATGAGAGGTTTTATAACTGCCAGTTTAAATGTTCTTGGAACATGACCTAGAGATAAAGACGAGTTAATAATATTGAGGAGAGGCTCTTCCACTACAGGTAACACTTCTTTCAGTAGTTTAGTTGGTATAGGATCTAATAAACATGTTGTTGTTTTAGATGAAGTGATAAGTTTATTTAACTCTTTTTGTTCTATAGTTGTAAAGCACTGTAATTGTTCTTGCGGGGTGATAATTGAAACTGAATTATAAGGCGCGATTGAAGATTGAACGTTTACAATTGTGGTTCTGATGCTTTCTATTTTCTCAGTGAAGAAGTTCATGAAATCATTACTACTGAACTGTAACGGGATATTTTGTTCGGGTGACGTCTGTTTATTTGTTAGTCTAGCCACGGTGTTAAATAAAAACCTTGGATTGTTTTGGTTGTTTTCTA
This sequence comes from Leuciscus leuciscus, assembly GCF_965113295.1. Taxonomy (NCBI): domain Eukaryota; kingdom Metazoa; phylum Chordata; class Actinopteri; order Cypriniformes; family Leuciscidae; genus Leuciscus; species Leuciscus leuciscus. The sequence continues at coordinate 881,251 of NC_138729.1, read as the reverse complement.
TTAGTTTGCGGAGGTGCTCAGCCCTGGCCGCTTTTAGGGCCTTTTTATAACGTGACATACTGTCTTTCCACGCGATTCTAAAGACCTCTAAATTAGTTTGTTTCCATTTACGCTCTAAAATACGGGTTTCTCTCTTTAAAACATGCGTAGTATTGTTATACCATGGTGCTTTATTTTTCTCTCTGACCTTTTTTAATTTAATAGGTGCAACCACATCCAATGTTCTAGAGAGAATGGTGCTCATAGTGCTAGTTCGTTCTTCTAGTTCATCTGTTTGTTTGGGTTCAGGCGGCAGCTGAGACAGATTAGATAAGCAATTTGAGAAATTATCTATGGTGGATGGGAGGATTGTTCTGCCTGGTTGATAACGCGACGCCGCATGACATATTACAGCAGTACGTAATATGCAAGTTACCATGTAGTGATCAGTGACATCATCACTTTGTGGAATGATATCTACACTCTAAAAAATAAAACATTGGGTCAACAAAAAAAAATATGTTAACGTTTTCCACTAGAATTTTTATGTTAAGACTACTGGCAGAATTACATTAATTCAAAGCGATGTTTTGAGTATGGTGAATTACTTTTTTTGGGCCACAATAAAACGCATTTCTAAGTAACATGAACTTAATAATTTTCAACATGAATGCAAGTAATTAAGTTGATCCAACATAATGTTTTAAGTTAGGTGAAGGAGTTTTTTGGCCACAATAAAACACATTTCTAAGTAACATGAACTTAATAATTAAGTTGATCTCTGCAAGAGTTAAGTTGAGCCCTTTTGATTTGATTTGAAGTTGATTACTCTTTTAAACATACATGTAACATTCATCTTTTAATATATTTCCCTTTCAAAACATTTAAATGAACTGTATTACCATGTCCTTTCTAATACAACGTAAAGCATACATTTTCTTAGAAATCAACCTGTGTACTTATCACTTCAAATCAAACATTCAATTGAAATGTATGGTCACTACACTGTCATTGGACAGGCGCGCACACTGTTAACGATATCATTGGCTGTAGAGTGTGACAATCTGTCAATAAAAATCAGCCAACACTTTTTTTGTTCTCCTCCGATCTACATTGATCTCATAAATTGCCTCTGTGAAGTTTGAACACAGAAAACATTTCATCACTGGATAGGTTTCGTTCGTCAGCTGAATGTGCCGAACGCTTTTCAGAGAAGATAAGGCAACGTTATTTTAGTACAATTCACACCCAGCGGTAACTCGGAGAAAAAAATCTCTGAATGCTTAACGTGAAACTTCGGACTTCCGACCTATTACCATGGTGTCAATTCTCTATTGATTTTGATGGTAATATCAATTTTGATTAACGTTAATATGCGCGAGGGAGGGAGAGCAAGACAGTTTGAAGACTGTGAGAATGCGCGCGCGCGGCCGGAGGAGGGTGTATCTCTCTCTCTGCTCGTTCTCTCAGTAACATGCGGGCGCCTGTCACAATTGTAAACAATAAAAACGAAATTTGGAAAACTAAAACGGAATTCATAGGGCCCTACATAACTCCGACTTGTTTTGAGCAAAGTATCTGAACAAATAGTATAATGTTAGCTATACTCAATCAGTGACAGGCTACAGCTACTAGCTAACTTAACCTCGGCACACAGACTAACGTATACTATCAACACTGCTCAAATTTCAGAGTAAGGACTTCCAGATTTCGGTATTCGGTTACAGTAGGCTATCACCAACAGAATCCTGAGCGAATGCGAATATGTGTAAGCATAAAATTACTTACCATTCACCACATTACGCTTCAGCGAGTTTCAGCTGTGGCCACACTCCTCTGGCCTTAAACATGCGCAAGGAAACTGTGGACCGTTTACACGTCATCAAATTGTTTTTTACATTAACAGAACTTAAAATTAAATTAATTTTTGATTAACTGAAAATGTTCAACTCTGACAAGTCATGATAGTATATTGAATCAATAGGCATAATTTGTGTGTCATCCCAGCTCAATAAAATAACAATTACAAGTAAAAAGTCTAACAGCATCTCAGAACTTGATTTTTTATTTCACAACAATATATATATTTAAGTAATGACTAAAGGTCCTCTGAATTAGTTTTTAGAGTGTATATCGGTTGGATCGGTTCCATGTGATATAATTAAATCGAGTGTATGATTAAGACGATGAGTTGGTCCGGTGACGTTTTGCTTGACCCCAAATGAATTTAATAAATCTGTAAACGCAGCCCCTAACGCATCATTTGGATTATCTATGTGTATGTTCAAATCTCCAACAATTAATGCTTTATCGACATTGACTAATAGGTCTGAGAGAAAATCTGCAAACTCTTTTAGGAAATCAGCGTAAGGCCCTGGCGGTCTATATACGGTAGCCAAGGCTAGAGATAATAGGGATGTTTTTCTAACATCTAAGAGCGTAACATTTAGTACAAGTACTTCAAATGAAATAAACTTATAACCCGTTTTCTGAGTAACATTTAGAATATCTCTATAAATGGTTGCAACACCTCCGCCACGACCAATCAGACGGGGCTCATGCTTATAACAGTATCCAGATGGAGTAGACTCATTAATACCGAAATAATCATTTGGTTTAAGCCAGGTTTCAGTAAGGCAAAGTACATCGAAGCTATTATCTGTGACTATTTCATTTACAATAACAGCCTTAGGTGTGAGTGATCTAATGTTTAGAAGACCTAGCTTTAGAAATAGTTTTTGTTTACTAATAGCAACATTTTCTGTTTTAATAACAATTAGATTTTTCCTAGATCCTGCAGTAGATTTATTATTTGATCTCACTAAACGAGGAATAGACACGGTTTCTATGCAATGTTCTACACTAGTATTTATATCAGTTGAATTGGTGCAGCAGAGACTATGATTTGGACTTTTGGTTGAACCAGCTTAGTGCTTAGTGCTAGAGAGGAAACAGTCAATGACTGTAAAACATCAGATTGATCAGAGATGCATCAGTAAAAGGGAGACAGACGGCATCAAATACAGCATTTTACATTACAGTATGTGTGCCATGTGATACTGTAAACATGGTAGAGACATGGTTGTTACATTACTGTACCTCACCCTTCATCTGTAAAGGTCCACTACTGTATATTCAGTCAAATAGTCAAAATCATTTACTGTATTCATTGCCAGCAAACTCTGTTCTAGCACAGAACCTCATGGCTGTGCTTCATCACACCTTTTGATAACACACTGGATAGATACTATTACAAACATTATGGATTCAATTACATAAGTTAGGTTAAGCACGTGTATTATCTAATGTGGCATAGCCTGTATTACTGTAATTAATTCAGCAACAACGGTGATTTGAAACATGTCTCTTGCATTGTTTGCTGTTGAATGAACTGATTGTTAAAAGTACAAAACTGAAAGAAGATCATACTGTTGTGCTTCTGTGATTAAACCAAATGTTCTCATTACATATTACAATAATCTTGTGTTTGAAACACTGATTATGTGGACTGAAGTGTGTATAACTGTAATGAAAGCATGAGATCAGGTTTTGAAAGAATGACCAGCTGTGTTACAAGTGTGATCAGTGTGGGTTTTTGTACTAAGAGTTTTGAAAATGTACACCTTACTTGCGAAAATAGTACCAAAGCGAATAAAAACACTGTAAACTCATTACAGTGCCACATCTGCACAGGTGTATTAGAAACGAGATGATCCATCCACTGCTTTATCATTGTTTTTCTGCCATTCTGAAACCATGCGCTGAATTTAAAAGGTCAACTTTGACAAAAATGTGTCTGGAGACCTTGCATTTTTTCAGCCGTTTGCTGCCGTCACGTGACCTCTGTCAGTGTTCATAGAGTTGTAACATGCATGCTCTGTGTTTCCTCCTTCATCGTGTTTTTGGTTCAGTCCCTGTGACCCAGTTTCCCTAGTCATTTCATTCAGCTGTGTCCAGTTAATTACCTGATTAAGTTCCTTTGTTTGCCCTTGCATGTGTACCCTGTGTTCTCCCTCATTTTTCATATGTTCTTGTCTAGGCCTATGTTATAGCGTGTGTTTGATGTTTCCTGAGGTTTTGTTATTAAAAGATCCTGTTTCCTGTTCCTCCTCGTCTTCGTGTGTTTGCTACCGCGTTACGTGACAGAAGAACGGACCTGACCGAGATGGACTTACCGGCTGTCCAGCTGTTCTCCCTCGACCAGGAGCAGCGATCCCTCGAGACCCACGCCGCGGTTCTAGATCCGGCGTTCCTCACCAACTTCCCTGATGTCTTTTCCCATGCAAGCCCTAATGATGCAAACTTCATCAAATATGAGACAAATTCAGCTGTAAAGCAGCTCTAAAGTGCCATTATTCAGATCAATTCAGTTTAGTGTTGATTCAGTTCAGTTCAATAACTATGTAAAGTGCATCTATTATAACACAAGTTTCATTCAGCTATCAAAAGATATGTTCTGAGAACGCTTTGCTCTTTAAGTTATGAAACGGGAGGTGAAAGCCTGTGAGTGATAACGCAAGTATAGATGATATTATTCCTCTGCGGGCTCTTCTGGAGTTCACTGCTCTTCATCTGTGGTCATGCCCTCGATGTTTCCCTCACATGATTCCAGAACTCAATGGTGATCTTTGTGATGATGGACTAGCAGAGGATCGTTGAGTAAACATTACAAATTCATCCGAGGTTTGGGTCTTTCAGCATTCAGTGGACGAGCACAGCTCAAATCCTTACATGAAGCGTAAAACACACTTTCCGAACATTAACTGACAATTTAATTTCATCTGATACTCTAGGAGCTGGGAAATCAAAGTTTTGGTTGAAAGACTGTTACTGAAATAAATCAAGACTTTATTGACCGCACTGCTAGTGTGAGAAGTTAGTCACGTCTTAATAATTTTGCTTCCGTCACTCAAGCATCACAAAGTCTGTTTTCCTCAACCACAATCTGTGATTTAATTCTTGTAGCACTTTGAAGAAAAAAAATGCAAGGTTTTTTTATTGCGCTTCAGGGACTTCTTGGGATGTTCAATTTCTTGAAAAGACAAGATGCTGAAATACTCTCATTAATGAGAAATAAAATGAGAATAATAGCAAGAAGTCACTGATGCGAAATACAAGTGTTTCAAAGCAGCTTTACAGGGATAAAAATGAAAATAATGATCGCTGATGCAAACCGAATACAGTTCTGCTGTAAAGCAACTCTATAAAGACACTAGTGTCACTGTTCATCTGAGGTCAGTTCAGTGTTGATTCAGTTCCGTTCAATAACTGATCACAAAGATCATCAAAATGGAATACATTTCACTCACATCTACATTCTCTGGTAATTTTGCAAACACTTCATCCTCTGTGATTCCCTTTTAAATATGGTGTCCCTCAAGGCTCTATTTTGGGTCCGATTTCATTGTATGTGTGTGTGCCCACTGGGATCCATCTGCCGTCTCTATGACAATTATCATATGACACAAAGATATATTTATCGCTTAAAGTTTGGAACAAGAAGTCTTTGTCAAAGTTTGGCAGTCTAAAATTTTCCCCCAGTTTAATGAAAGAAAGATTATGATATTTGGTGCACTAAAATTCAAAGAGAAAGCCTGTACTCTTTCTCCTTTAGCAATAACTGTGCAATAACCCAGCATTATTTGACCAAAGTTTAAATGAGATATACTTTAGTCGGTCGAGTGTGTGATGAGTCTCCAGTGAAAACAATGACCTTACATATTTGAGGCAAAACAGCCTAATAATCCTTTGTCAATGGGACATAATTTTTTTTGAAATATTGCAGGTGCACGGTAAGTAAGGAATATTTATGTCAGGTACATTTTCTCAATTCACTCCCCATTAGCAGATTAGTAAAGGTTTATTTTGGCAGTCTGGTGGTAAGACTCCGACAAGATTGTATTGCACTGTAAACAACAGAAACAGATTGATCAATGTTTCCATTCGTCTTCAGCCAGAACACAGACCATGTCGGAGACGGATTAAAAATGCAATTTAGAGGACTGTAACAGCGTTGTGAGATTACGCTCAAATCCATTGTGCGTATTATAATCCCACATATATGAGTAGATGAAGGTGGCGGAGGCCAAAGTGACCCACAAACATTAGAAGACACACAGATATTCTTCAGATGCAATAAAAAAACATGAGCATATTGCATAAACACAGCAAAATATATCCATCCTAGTCTACAGCTGGAAATACAAATAAATCATTAGTGAACATTAGTTAACTACCTTAGTTAACATGACTAAGAATGAACAATACTTCTACAGCATTTATTAATCTTAGTTAATATTAATTTCCAAATTTACTAATACGTTATTAAAATCAAAGGTTGTATTTGTTAACATTAGGTAATGCACTGTGAACTAACATGAACACAATGAACAGCTGTATTTTTATTAACTAATATTTACAAAGATGAATAAATACTGTAACAAATGTATTGCTCATAGTTAGTTCATGTTAGTTAATGCATTAACTAATGAACCTTATTGTAAAGTGTTACCAAAATAAACAACAATCATACAACATATTGACTGAATATTTGATTGTGTAAACAGACTGGTTTATAAGTTTAAGTTCTCTCGCCTGTATTTCACTGTCAGACTTTAACTGAGCTGCAGAAAGAAGCAATGAGACCCAATCAGCAAGTGCGTGCACACACACACACACACACACACACACACACACACACACACACACACACACACACACACACACACACACACACACACACACACACACACACACAGCTTAATCCAATCAAGTGCGATGGCTAGCTCGATTAATAAAGCCAGCTATTGACTTCTAATTGGCGCCGCTTGGCTCTGCTAATTTCCTGGGACGAAATTACACTAATGCAGTCGGTTTGATGGAGTACTTATAGTCAGCTCCCACGAGAGACGCCATCTGAGCCAACGAGAGAGAGAGAGAGAGAGAGAGAGAGAGAGAGAGAGGATGTTCAACCCTGATAAAGATCTCAGCCTTGTTGTTTCATCACAGCCCATTCTCTAATCATCTCCCGGTTGGCTTGAGGAAATGTCATCTCGAGGTATTGCTTACAGCACAGGGTCTCGGACACGGTAACACTAGCCACTGTCTGAACGCTAATGAATTCCCCCAAACCGTTCACCTCTGCGGTCTCGGCAGAACGCGCCGACAATTGTGTTATGACCTCAAAACACTTTCTACCATAGTGCACGATTTGTAAACGAATATATTTTGGAGTTAGCATCACCTTACCAGCTCCATATGCTTTACTGCGGTCCTACATTATACACTAAAAATGCTGGGATTGTCTTAACCCAATTTTGGGTCAAATATGGACAAATCCAGCTGTTGGGTAAAATTTTTTAATTACATTTTTAACCCAATGTTTGGAATTTGTCCATATTTGACCCAAAATTGGGTTAAGACAACACAGCATTTCTTAGAGTGTATAAAGTGGGTTTAAGTACTATCTACTTACATTGAAATTAATAATTTGATACAATGGACTTATTGTGTACATGCATGTTTTTACATTGTACTTATATTTAGAAAATACCTGCACCTGTCCCTAACCTTACCCGTATCACACCTGTCCCCAACCTGACCCGTATCACACCTGTCCTTAACCTTACCCGTATCACACCTGTCCCCAACCTGACCCGTATCACACCTGTCCCTAACCTTACCCGTATCACACCTGTCCCTAACCTTACCCGTATCACACCTGTCCCCAACCTGACCCGTATCACACCTGTCCCTAACCTTACCCGTATCACACCTGTCCCTAACCTTACCCGTATCACACCTGTCCCCAACCTGACCCGTATCACACCTGTCCCTAACCTTACCCGTATCACACCTGTCCCCAACCTGACCCGTATCACACCTGTCCTTAACCTTACCCGTATCACACCTGTCCCCAACCTGACCCGTATCACACCTGTCCTTAACCTTACCCGTATCTCACCTGTCCCTAACCTGACCCGTATCTCACCTGTCCCTAACCTGACCCGTATCACACCTGTCCCTAACCTTACCCGTATCTCACCTGTCCCTAACCTTACCCGTATCACACCTGTCCCTAACCTTACCCGTATCACACCTGTCCCTAACCTGACCCGTATCACACCTGTCCCTAACCTGACCCGTATCACACCTGTCCCTAACCTGACCCGTATCACACCTGTCCCTAACCTTACCTGTATCACACCTGTCCCTAACATTACCCGTATCTCACCCGTCTCTAACCTTACCCGTATCACACCTGTCCCCAACCTGACCCGTATCACACCTGTCCCTAACCTTACCCGTATCACACCTGTCCCTAACCTTACCCGTATCTCACCTGTCCCTAACCTTACCCGTATCTCACCTGTCCCTAACCTGACCCGTATCACACCTGTCCCTAACCTTACCCGTATCTCACCTGTCCCTAACCTTACCCGTATCTCACCTGTCCCTAACCTTACCCGTATCACACCTGTCCCTAACCTGACCCGTATCACACCTGTCCCTAACCTGACCCGTATCACACCTGTCCATAACCTGACCCGTATCACACCTGTCCCCAACCTGACCCGTATCACACCTGTCCCCAACCTTACCCGTATCACACCTGTCACTAACCTTACCCGTATCACACCTGTCCCTAACCTGACCCGTATCACACCTGTCCCCAACCTTACCCGTATCACACCTGTCCCCAACCTTACCCGTATCTCACCTGTCCCTAACCTTACTCGTATCACGCCTGTCCCTAACCTTACCCGTATCTCACTTGTCCGTAACCTGACCCGTATCTCACCTGTCCCCAACCTGACCCGTATCTCACCTGTCCCCAACCTTACCCGTATCACACCTGTCCCCAACCTTACCCGTATCACGCCTGTCCCCAACCTGACCCGTATCACGCCTGTCCCTAACCTTACCCGTATCTCACCTGTCCCTAACCTTAGCCGTATCACACCTGTCCCTAACCTTACCCGTATCTCACCTGTCCCTAACCTTACCCGTATCTCACCTGTCCCTAACCTGACCCGTATCACACCTGTCCCCAGTACATTGTAAAAAGCCATTTAATATAAAGTGGGACCTTTACTGACTTACTGAGCTTGCTCAGTAGCTTAGCTGCTACAGAATTGTACAGCCCAGGCAAAACGTACCAGTGGCAACATTTTTGCCAAACGCAAAATACGTTGCGTCACGTTTCGACAGTTTCAAAGTGAAAGGGCAACCAATACGTACCAATACGTACATATCACTGCAGTGATACAACACTAGAGGCAGTAAAACAGCAAGCACTTTTAATCGTTTTCACAGACAATTATGATTACAGGGGCAGATTATGGATTACAGTAATAAAGGCTTGTTTTCACGTGGCTCCTTCCTTTTCATTTCATTTCATTTCATTTCCTTGTTATCTAGTTGATGAGTAGTCTATTCTTGGGCTGGTTTAGACATCTAATAAATGTTCACTGACAGCCTAAACTTTGCCTTGTTTTAGACGTCAGGCTGTGTTTGGACGGCTAATAGACGTCTTTTAAATGCAAAATTGCTCACTGGGCAGCGTCTCAGACCATATTCTGCATGACTGGGTTTTCACTCACTACATCTGCTGAAAATTTTTTGAAATAATGTTTAATAAAAACCTTTAATATTGCCAAAGAAGTAAGGTAACACCAGTGGGGGAAAAAATGGTACATGCGGTCTTTAAATAAATGCACGAAAAATATACAAAAATCATTAAGCTGTAATTTATGTGTATTCATAGAGTCAAAGGGAAATCTAATAATGTGGTCTCAGTTTAAATGTTAGAAAAAGAAATACATTTGAAGACATCTTGCCATACCAAAAGTGGACGTTTCTGTAGAATGACCCTAAACCCGTGATGAGCAGTTCCTGCTTCAGCTGAGAATATCTCAGGTCGAGATTAAGAACATTGAGCAAAGAGGGATATTGTGAATAATGCCTTATTTTAATCCTCACACATGGTTTGCTGTTCCTCAAACACACGTCTAATCTCCCGATGACACTGATCCGTGTGGATGCAAACACCTGTTCGCTCGCAGGATTAGAGATCTCCTCCGTGACCCGCTGATAAACCCGCCGCTAAACCCGCCGAAAGTGGGAAATCCTTTATGGGCATCAAACAAACTTAGACGTTCTAAGAACATTTCTGTTAACGTTCCCATGAAGTTATGAAAATTTTATTTCTGAATGTTCTCTGAACGTTCAAAACGTCCAGTTTTTCGAATGATTTAAAAATGTTTAATCTTGGTTATGTGAACGTTAAGGGAACAGTAACATTGTATCATTCTTCAAATATCATGGAACGTTACTTTTGAATGTTCTCTGAAAGTTCTGAAACAAGTAACATTTAGAAACCGTTTGATGAACTTCCAAAAAAGAGTGTGAGAGAATGTGTGAGTGTGTGTGTGTGTGTGTGTGTGTGTGTGTGTGTGAGAGAGAGAGAGAGAGAGAGAGAGAGAGAGAGAGAGAGAGAGAGAGAGAGAGAGAGTGTGTGTGTGTGTGTGTGTGTGACCTGGATTACAGGAGTAAGTTGGACTCATCCTGTGTTAAGATCTGATATTAAAGGAAGGATTTGGTGTTTCTGATATGACGGATTAGAAGCGTCCCGGTCTCATGGATTAGAGAGCGTGAGAAGACGTAAACACACACTGACCATCACACACACACTCACACACACTCCTGGAGAACACGCTTCTGTGTAGAACAGGTTTTAAAGAACCCATAAGGAGAAATATCTTTGTATAATACTTTCATTTTTAATGGATCATTGCAATTTTTTTCAAGAGAAAAGTATGTTTACAAGCTGATTAATTCATACAGTGTTATTAAAATAAATAGATAAAATTATCTCATGACAGAACCCATAAAATAGATGAAAACTAAATGGATGAACTGACCCGTAACCCCTGCAGGATGGCTTTATTTACACATGTTTTTGTTTGTCCTGTTAGAGTGAGAAATGTAGATTAAATGTGCAAAAAAACACAAGCAGTTTAAATGTAAAGAGTGAGAGGATCGATCAGCAGGTGTCACTGTCAGCCACACACACACACACACACACACACACACACACACACACACACACACACACACACACACACACACACACACACACACACACACACACAGTTGTGTGTGTGAGTGTGAGAGTGTGTGTGTGTGTGTGTGAGAGTGTGTGTGTGTGTGAGAGTGTGCGTGTGTGCGTGTGTGTGTGTGTGTGTGTGTGTGTGTGTGTGTGTGAGTGTGAGTGTGAGAGTGTGTGTGCGAGAGTGTGTGTGTGTGTGTGTGTGTGTGTGTGTGAGAGAGATGTATTGTCTCGTCTCTCGCTGTCAGTAAAGCTGATTAATGCACTTTTCTCGATGTTTGATATCAAACACGTCGTTGAATATCATTTCATCACAATACAGTTTCACCCGAACGTCAGATTCTGGTCCTGCATCTCCTCTGGTTTCCAGAAGCTGCTCTGTGTCCTTCAGACATCATGAAGCGCAGACACACTCCGCATGATCTCACTCAGGCGAGTTATTAATCCTCCAGTAATGTATTTGTGCTCTTTATTGTATCCGGTCACTGATGGAGAGCGAAAGGTTAATGACGCACTCTACAAACATCTCCTCCTGATATTCCTGCGCTGATAAAGCCCATGTCTGATGACTGTTAATGGCGGAGCACTCTGTGTGATAACTGATGCTATCGCTCGGCCAGCGCTCGGATGAACCCGCTGTTTCTGAGCATCTAAACGCTCGGCTCAGGGGTCAGGGGTCAGAGGTCGGCGGTGTCGGGACAGCCCCATTAGCGGGCGTTTAGAGCCGGGGTCCCTCAGTCGTAATTAGGTTGTCAGTGGCTCTGGATTGTGGTGCCGTGACCCTTGATCTGGGGTCTCTGACGGTGTGTGTCCAGGCTCTGACCTCACTGTTACACACACTCATCTTCATCACACTGAGGATCATTACAGCTAAAGAGCATCAAAGCAAACATACACTGAGGAACACTCGATAGACCGGCTCTCCCTCACGGAACGAATATATGGGGGAATATACTGCAAGATATAATGGGATTTATTACATAATACATTTCCATATATGAGAAACTAGTGCTTATATTTTTGCATCAAATGAAATTGCAAGGAAACACTCGCCATTGGTCATCGAATGAGACTTTCACTCACTATCTCTATACAGTCACACCAACACTTACTCAGACATCTTCAACATTTCTCACATTATCAGTTTATTCACTATAGTTTAGAAAATGGTAATAAAATATGAGCAGAACTCAGTTGATATTTGACTGGTTTTGTCCGTCCTTCTGTTAGAGTGTCTCACACATGAATTATGTTGAATATCTGTCAGCTGTTAAATTTAACTACACAATTAGATAATACCAGTTTAGCTCAACCAATCACCAAGCAATGCTTCATTTTGTTCAGTCTGTGTGTAAAAAGAGCATAAGCAATTAAAGAAGAAACACTTCAGCAAAACATGATCAGCTCAAAGTGTCCCAATCATTTTTGGTCCCGAATTTTTAGAATTTTTATTGGTATGAAGAATTTTTGGGTATTATATGTCACAGTTTACTTTATTTTGCTTTGCTCTCCTCACTTAGATAAATGAACTATAGTGTCCTGATCACACTAGTAAAAAAGTATCAAATGATATCTGGTTTCTGAATAGTTTTTGGTTTGACTGTATAAAATTAAAGGCATCTTTTCCATGTTAATCAGAGTTTTTGTCCTAACCAGCCACAACACAACTTACAAATAATGGCAGTGATAATCTCAGGAACTGATTATGAGCTTTAGTTAATGTTCGAAGCATCTAATGTGAGTTTGAATATCATTTTTATCTGTACTGAAAGTGAACATGGAAAATTCACCTCAGATCTACAAATAAATTAAAAGAAACTCGAATGTTCAAACTGTGAAAAAACAAGTGTTTTCTTTAAAAAAGACTGTTTTTCACTCAGTATGTATTTTTAAAATGTTAAAACTGTGTAATATATACAGTATGTGTTTGATGTATGTATGTCTCCATTTGGTTGCGAGTACAGTGAGACTCCGCCCACACTCTCCTCTGATTGGCTGTCATTGTTGATTGATTTGGTTGTGAGTGCAGTGGGCTTACAGAGAGACTCCACCCACACGCTCTTCTGATTGGCTGTGATTTGTGCTTGGAGAGACTCCGCCCACACACTCTTCTGATTGGCTGTGATTTGTTCTTGTAGAGAGACTCCGCCCACACACTCTTCTGATTGCCTGTGATTTGTTCCTGCAGAGACTCCGCCCACACGCTCGATTGGCTGTGATTTGTTCTTACAGAGACTCCGCCCTCACACTCTTCTGATTGGCTGTGATTTGTTCTTACAGAGACTCCGCCCACACGCTCTTCTGATTGGCTGTGATTTGTTCTTTTAGAGACTCCACCCACACGCTCTTTTGATTGGCTGTGATTTTTGATTGGTTTTGTGGCGTCTGGTGTGGACAAACAAACTGCTGGAATCTTATCACATAGTATCTAGTTAGGACACGATGTAAACATTAAAACGAGACAAAATACAGACATTTGCCTGTTTCCTTCATATTACAAATTACATTGACAAATAAAGTTGACCTTGACCTTGACCTTAGTTTCATCATTTATTTCTGAAATACTAATGCAAAGCTAGACAGAATAGCTAATACAGCTGACAAATGTTCTCAAAACGTTGTAGGAACAGTGATTTGCAATGTCTCTAAAATGTTAAAACGTCTACTTTTCTTGTCGTGTGTAGAATGTTATTTAATAGGTTATGATATTTACGATATTACGATAACCCTAATTTTACACACAATATAACATTCTTTGAACATTTCTTTGTAATATTCCACAGAAGGTTAATGTTAACATTCAGCAAACATCAAAAGCATCATGAGGATGTGCTGAGAATCTTGTTCTAAGAACGTTTCTAAGAACTCTCATGAGATCACGAACACATATCAAATAATAATGTTATAAGAACATCGAATAAATCTAATGTAAAGCATGTTTTATCATAACCTGATCAATTTGATCATAATGCATGTATGTCGTGTTTGTCTGAAGTGTCAGTCCCTTTAAACGGATCCTTTCAGAGTTTTTGCTGGATTGGAGAGCATCTGAACACACATGCACTCAACAGGAAGGAGAAAGGTCGGATCCTGGGTTTTCTTTGGTAAATTAAAAGCTTTTCAGGAGAGGAAATAAAAGCCAAAGCAACTGGCAGTGCAATCAGTGATGTGTTTGAGAATTATAGTAAATGAAACACAGCTGCATGCGTTCTTTAAAAGATAAATTAGATTAAGCGAAGTCGACTTCAGATCCCTCGAGCGCTTCGAACGGCTGGCCACTCGATCCCGGCGGAAATGAGGAGAACGTAAACACAGAATGGCGGATGAAGAAGATCCTCTCGATGGAGGAACCGAACGCAGCTCTACTGTTAGCGGGCCGCATGTTTGCTACGATGATGATGATTTGCGGTAGTGTAGATCAGCTGTGGGATTGTGTCCATGTTTTCCCTCCACTCTTCATGTAAGGATGCATTCTTCTGGACAGATTCATTTGAGGTGAACGTCCTCTGGTTGAAAACTCATTACAGTGTTTAGGTCACGCGTGATTTACAACACAACTCTCTCTCTGTGTGTGTGTGTGTGTGTGTGTGTGTGTGTTTCCTGCTATTCTCTCCTCTGGGATGTGGATCTGAACTCTATTAATAGAGTTGTTCAGTCACTGGTTGCCCAGCAGAAGCTGATCTCAGTCTCTCTGGGTCTGATCCTCATGTTCACCTCTGTGATCACACACAATGGGAAACCTCAAGAATTGGCGGAACAGACGACTGTGGACGAGCTAAAAATATCCCTCGTTTCACTAGTGTGTAAAGAAGATAAAGGCGATGGTCAAGCGCTTCAGGACAGAGAAGCAGAATAAATCCCGTCTGAAACATGCATACAGTGGTCCGTTACTGTACATCGAGCTTAGTGTTATTGAAAGAAACACTTCGTCAAGACAGAAAGTTTGAAGTAGACTTCATAGCTTTAAGTCAGATGTTTTTATGTTTGAAGAAGTTTTATAATTGAAGTTTGAAGGTTTTAAGTTTGAAATACTTTTAGTTAAGTAGAAGTTTTAAAATAGGTGGATAGACAGATAGATAGACCTCTATCCCAACCATTTTTAAATGCTATTATCAACTTTCAAAAGTAACATTCCCATAATGTGTGAAGAATGATACAATGTAATGTTTCCTTTAAATCCCCCTGTAGTCAATACTTGTATCCCTTAAATCTCATTTTTGATCACCAAAATGCCTTAAAATATCTTGAATGTAACTCGACACCCTTGCCTCATTTAGCATGCGTGGTTCTATGAATATGCAAATGAGCCCCGCCTCCACTCACTCACTCAGCTCAGAGATCCACTGATTGACGATCACACGTTGATCTGATTGGTTACAAGGTAGTTTGTGACGTCAGAAACACCAGCGATTTCAAAGCGTGTGTTTGAGACTGTCTTTGGTTCACTGCAGTTTTAAGGAGGAAATACTCAGCAATGCTGTCGACTTATGAACTTACACATGCTTTGTCTTAAAGCATATTAAAAACACCACATAGACACATAAACTACATTAAAAGCTGGATTTACACCACAGGGGGACTTTGATGTTCACATCAACAACCATAAAAAATTGTTTTAAACATTCAGAGAACATGACGTTTTCATAACTTAACATTAGCAAAACATTATTATTGTCATATTTGTGTGCGCTGTGGATCTGAAGCATGTGGTTTGAGGATTGATTGTGACAGCGGGAGTTACTCGTTCATGTCCATCTCTGTCTCTCAGTCTCTCCTCACTCGTTCATGTCCATCTCTGTCTCTCAGTCTCTCCTTACTCGTTCATGTCCATCTCTGTCTCTCAGTCTCTCCTCACTCGTTCATGTCCATCTCTGTCTCTCAGTCTCTCCTCACTCATTCATGTCCATCTCTGTCTCTCAGTCTCTCCTCACTCGTTCATGTCCATCTCTGTCTCTCAGTCTCTCCTCACTCGTTCATGTCCATCTCTGTCTCTCAGTCTCTCTTCACTCGTTCATGTCCATCTCTGTCTCTCAGTCTCTCTTCACTCGTTCATGTCCATCTCTGTCTCTCAGTCTCTCCTTACTCGTTCATGTCCATCTCTGTCTCTCAGTCTCTCCTCACTCGTTCATGTCCATCTCTGTCTCTCAGTCTCTCCTCACTCGTTCATGTCCATCTCTGTCTCTCAGTCTCTCCTCACTCGTTCATGTCCATCTCTGTCTCTCAGTCTCTCTTCACTCGTTCATGTCCATCTCTGTCTCTCAGTCTCTCCTCACTCATTCATGTCCATCTCTGTCTCTCAGTCTCTCCTCACTCGTTCATGTCCATCTCTGTCTCTCAGTCTCTCCTCACTCGTTCATGTCCATCTCTGTCTCTCAGTCTCTCTTCACTCGTTCATGTCCATCTCTGTCTCTCAGTCTCTCTTCACTCGTTCATGTCCATCTCTGTCTCTCAGTCTCTCCTTACTCGTTCATGTCCATCTCTGTCTCTCAGTCTCTCTTCACTCGTTCATGTCCATCTCTGTCTCTCAGTCTCTCCTCACTCGTTCATGTCCATCACTGTCTCTCAGTCTCTCCTCACTCGTTCATGTCCATCACTGTCTCTCAGTCTCTCCTTACTCGTTCATGTCCATCTCTGTCTCTCAGTCTCTCCTTACTCGTTCATGTCCATCACTGTCTCTCAGTCTCTCCTCACTCGTTCATGTCCATCACTGTCTCTCAGTCTCTCCTCACTCGTTCATGTCCATCTCTGTCTCTCAGTCTCTCCTCACTCGTTCATGTCCATCTCTGTCTCTCAGTCTCTCCTTACTCGTTCATGTCCATCACTGTCTCTCAGTCTCTCCTCACTCGTTCATGTCCATCTCTGTCTCTCAGTCTCTCCTTACTCGTTCATGTCCATCACTGTCTCTCAGTCTCTCCTCACTCGTTCATGTCCATCACTGTCTCTCAGTCTCTCCTCACTCGTTCATGTCCATCTCTGTCTCTCAGTCTCTCCTCACTCGTTCATGTCCATCACTGTCTCTCAGTCTCTCCTCACTCGTTCATGTCCATCACTGTCTCTCAGTCTCTCCTCACTCGTTCATGTCCATCTCTGTCTCTCAGTCTCTCCTTACTCGTTCATGTCCATCACTGTCTCTCAGTCTCTCCTCACTCGTTCATGTCCATCTCTGTCTCTCAGTCTCTCCTTACTCGTTCATGTCCATCACTGTCTCTCAGTCTCTCCTCACTCGTTCATGTCCATCTCTGTCTCTCAGTCTCTCCTTACTCGTTCATGTCCATCACTGTCTCTCAGTCTCTCCTCACTCGTTCATGTCCATCTCTGTCTCTCAGTCTCTCCTTACTCGTTCATGTCCATCACTGTCTCTCAGTCTCTCCTTACTCGTTCATGTCCATCACTGTCTCTCAGTCTCTCCTCACTCGTTCATGTCCATCTCTGTCTCTCAGTCTCTCCTTACTCGTTCATGTCCATCACTGTCTCTCAGTCTCTCCTCACTCGTTCATGTCCATCTCTGTCTCTCAGTCTCTCCTCACTCGTTCATGTCCATCACTGTCTCTCAGTCTCTCCTTACTCGTTCATGTCCATCACTGTCTCTCAGTCTCTCCTCACTCGTTCATGTCCATCTCTGTCTCTCAGTCTCTCCTTACTCGTTCATGTCCATCACTGTCTCTCAGTCTCTCCTCACTCGTTCATGTCCATCACTGTCTCTCAGTCTCTCCTCACTCGTTCATGTCCATCTCTGTCTCTCAGTCTCTCCTTACTCGTTCATGTCCATCACTGTCTCTCAGTCTCTCCTCACTCGTTCATGTCCATCTCTGTCTCTCAGTCTCTCTTCACTCGTTCATGTCCATCTCTGTCTCTCAGTCTCTCCTTACTCGTTCATGTCCATCTCTGTCTCTCAGTCTCTCCTCACTCGTTCATGTCCATCTCTGTCTCTCAGTCTCTCCTCACTCGTTCATGTCCATCTCTGTCTCTCAGTCTCTCCTCACTCATTCATGTCCATCTCTGTCTCTCAGTCTCTCCTCACTCGTTCATGTCCATCTCTGTCTCTCAGTCTCTCTTCACTCATTCATGTCCATCTCTGTCTCTCAGTCTCTCTTCACTCGTTCATGTCCATCTCTGTCTCTCAGTCTCTCTTCACTCATTCATGTCCATCTCTGTCTCTCAGTCTCTCTTCACTCATTCATGTCCATCTCTGTCTCTCAGTCTCTCCTTACTCGTTCATGTCCATCTCTGTCTCTCAGTCTCTCCTCACTCATTCATGTCCATCTCTGTCTCTCAGTCTCTCCTCACTCGTTCATGTCCATCTCTGTCTCTCAGTCTCTCCTCACTCGTTCATGTCCATCTCTGTCTCTCAGTCTCTCCTTACTCGTTCATGTCCATCTCTGTCTCTCAGTCTCTCCTTACTCGTTCATGTCCATCTCTGTCTCTCAGTCTCTCCTCACTCGTTCATGTCCATCTCAGTCTCTCAGTCTCTCCTCACTCGTTCATGTCCATCTCTGTCTCTCAGTCTCTCCTCACTCGTTCATGTCCATCTCTGTCTCTCAGTCTCTCCTCACTCGTTCATGTCCATCTCTGTCTCTCAGTCTCTCTTCACTCGTTCATGTCCATCTCTGTCTCTCAGTCTCTCCTCACTCGTTCATGTCCATCTCTGTCTCTCAGTCTCTCCTCACTCATTCATGTCCATCTCTGTCTCTCAGTCTCTCCTCACTCGTTCATGTCCATCTCTGTCTCTCAGTCTCTCTTCACTCATTCATGTCCATCTCTGTCTCTCAGTCTCTCTTCACTCGTTCATGTCCATCTCTGTCTCTCAGTCTCTCTTCACTCATTCATGTCCATCTCTGTCTCTCAGTCTCTCTTCACTCATTCATGTCCATCTCTGTCTCTCAGTCTCTCCTTACTCGTTCATGTCCATCTCTGTCTCTCAGTCTCTCCTCACTCATTCATGTCCATCTCTGTCTCTCAGTCTCTCCTCACTCGTTCATGTCCATCTCTGTCTCTCAGTCTCTCCTCACTCGTTCATGTCCATCTCTGTCTCTCAGTCTCTCCTTACTCGTTCATGTCCATCTCTGTCTCTCAGTCTCTCCTTACTCATTCATGTCCATCTCTGTCTCTCAGTCTCTCCTCACTCGTTCATGTCCATCTCAGTCTCTCAGTCTCTCCTCACTCGTTCATGTCCATCTCTGTCTCTCAGTCTCTCCTCACTCGTTCATGTCCATCTCTGTCTCTCAGTCTCTCCTCACTCGTTCATGTCCATCTCTGTCTCTCAGTCTCTCCTCACTCGTTCATGTCCATCTCTGTCTCTCAGTCTCTCCTCACTCGTTCATGTCCATCTCAGTCTCTCAGTCTCTCCTCACTCGTTCATGTCCATCTCTGTCTCTCAGTCTCTCCTCACTCGTTCATGTCCATCTCTGTCTCTCAGTCTCTCCTCACTCGTTCATGTCCATCTCTGTCTCTCAGTCTCTCCTCACTCGTTCATGTCCATCTCTGTCTCTCAGTCTCTCCTTACTCGTTCATGTCCATCTCTGTCTCTCAGTCTCTCCTTACTCGTTCATGTCCATCTCTGTCTCTCAGTCTCTCTTCACTCGTTCATGTCCATCACTGTCTCTCAGTCTCTCCTCACTCGTTCATGTCCATCACTGTCTCTCAGTCTCTCTTCACTCGTTCATGTCCATCTCTGTCTCTCAGTCTCTCCTTACTCGTTCATGTCCATCTCTGTCTCTCAGTCTCTCCTTACTCGTTCATGTCCATCTCTGTCTCTCAGTCTCTCTTCACTCGTTCATGTCCATCTCTGTCTCTCAGTCTCTCTTCACTCATTCATGTCCATCTCTGTCTCTCAGTCTCTCTTCACTCATTCATGTCCATCTCTGTCTCTCAGTCTCTCCTTACTCGTTCATGTCCATCACTGTCTCTCAGTCTCTCCTCACTCGTTCATGTCCATCTCTGTCTCTCAGTCTCTCCTCACTCGTTCATGTCCATCTCTGTCTCTCAGTTTCTCCTTACTCGTTCATGTCCATCTCTGTCTCTCAGTCTCTCCTCACTCGTTCATGTCCATCTCTGTCTCTCAGTCTCTCTTCACTCGTTCATGTCCATCTCTGTCTCTCAGTCTCTCCTTACTCGTTCATGTCCATCTCTGTCTCTCAGTCTCTCCTTACTCGTTCATGTCCATCTCTGTCTCTCAGTCTCTCTTCACTCGTTCATGTCCATCTCTGTCTCTCAGTCTCTCCTTACTCGTTCATGTCCATCTCTGTCTCTCAGTCTCTCTTCACTCGTTCATGTCCATCTCTGTCTCTCAGTCTCTCCTTACTCGTTCATGTCCATCTCTGTCTCTCAGTCTCTCCTTACTCGTTCATGTCCATCTCTGTCTCTCAGTCTCTCTTCACTCGTTCATGTCCATCTCTGTCTCTCAGTCTCTCTTCACTCGTTCATGTCCATCTCTGTCTCTCAGTCTCTCTTCACTCGTTCATGTCCATCTCTGTCTCTCAGTCTCTCTTCACTCGTTCATGTCCATCTCTGTCTCTCAGTCTCTCCTCACTCGTTCATGTCCATCTCTGTCTCTCAGTCTCTCCTCACTCGTTCATGTCCATCACTGTCTCTCAGTCTCTCTTCACTCGTTCATGTCCATCTCTGTCTCTCAGTCTCTCTTCACTCGTTCATGTCCATCTCTGTCTCTCAGTCTCTCCTTACTCGTTCATGTCCATCTCTGTCTCTCAGTCTCTCCTTACTCGTTCATGTCCATCTCTGTCTCTCAGTCTCTCCTCACTCGTTCATGTCCATCTCTGTCTCTCAGTCTCTCCTCACTCGTTCATGTCCATCTCTGTCTCTCAGTCTCTCTTCACTCGTTCATGTCCATCTCTGTCTCTCAGTCTCTCCTCACTCGTTCATGTCCATCTCTGTCTCTCAGTCTCTCCTCACTCGTTCATGTCCATCTCTGTCTCTCAGTCTCTCCTCACTCGTTCATGTCCATCTCTGTCTCTCAGTCTCTCTTCACTCGTTCATGTCCATCTCTGTCTCTCAGTCTCTCCTCACTCGTTCATGTCCATCTCTGTCTCTCAGTCTCTCCTAACTCGTTAATGTCCATCTCTGTCTCTCAGTCTCTCCTCACTCATTAATTTCCATCTCTGTCTCTCAGTCTCTCCTCACTCGTTCATGTCCATCACTGTCTCTCAGTCTCTCCTCACTCGTTCATGTCCATCTCTGTCTCTCAGTCTCTCCTTACTCGTTCATGTCCATCACTGTCTCTCAGTCTCTCCTCACTCGTTCATGTCCATCTTTGTCTCTCAGTCTCTCCTCACTCGTTCATGTCCATCACTGTCTCTCAGTCTCTCCTCACTCGTTCATGTCCATCTCTGTCTCTCAGTCTCTCCTCACTCGTTCATGTCCATCACTGTCTCTCAGTCTCTCCTCACTCGTTCATGTCCATCACTGTCTCTCAGTCTCTCCTCACTCGTTCATGTCCATCTCTGTCTCTCAGTATCTCTTCACTCGTTCATGTCCATCTCTGTCTCTCAGTCTCTCTTCACTCGTTCATGTCCATCTCTGTCTCTCAGTCTCTCCTCACTCGTTCATGTTCATCTCTGTCTCTCAGTCTCTCTTCACTCGTTCATGTCCATCTCTGTCTTACAGTCTCTCCTCACTCGTTCATGTCCATCACTGTCTCTCAGTCTCTCCTCACTCATTCATGTCCATCACTGTCTCTCAGTCTCTCCTCACTCGTTCATGTCCATCTCTGTCTCTCAGTCTCTCCTCACTCGTTCATGTCCATCACTGTCTCTCAGTCTCTCCTCACTCGTTCATGTCCATCTCTGTCTCTCAGTCTCTCTTCACTCGTTCATGTCCATCTCTGTCTCTCAGTCTCTCTTCACTCGTTCATGTCCATCTCTGTCTCTCAGTCTCTCCTCACTCGTTCATGTCCATCACTGTCTCTCAGTCTCTCCTCACTCGTTCATGTCCATCTCTGTCTCTCAGTCTCTCTTTACTCGTTCATGTCCATCTCTGTCTCTCAGTCTCTCCTCACTCGTTCATGTCCATCACTGTCTCTCAGTCTCTCCTCACTCGTTCATGTCCATCTCTGTCTCTCAGTCTCTCCTCACTCGTTCATGTCCATCTCTGTCTCTCAGTCTCTCCTTACTCGTTCATGTCCATCACTGTCTCTCAGTCTCTCCTCACTCGTTCATGTCCATCTCTGTCTCTCAGTCTCTCCTCACTCGTTCATGTCCATCACTGTCTCTCAGTCTCTCCTCACTCGTTCATGTCCATCTCTGTCTCTCAGTCTCTCCTCACTCGTTCATGTCCATCTCTGTCTCTGTTTCTCAGTCTCTCCTCACTCGTTCATGTCCATCTCTGTCTCTCAGTGTCCCCTCACTCGTTCATGTCCGTCTCTGTCTCTCAGTCTCTCTTCACTCGTTCATGTCCGTCTCAGTCTCTCAGTCTCTCTTCACTCGTTCATGTCCATCTCTGTCTCTCAGTCTCTCTTCACTTATTCATGTCCATCTCTGTCTCTCAGTCTCTCCTCACTCGTTCATGTCCATCTCTGTCTCTCAGTCTCTCTTCACTCGTTCATGTCCATCTCTGTCCCTCAGTCTCTCTTCACTCGTTCATGTCCATCTCTGTCTCTCAGTCTCTCTTCACTCATTCATGTCCATCTCTGTCTCTCAGTCTCTCCTCACTCGTTCATGTCCATCTCTGTCTCTCTTCACTCGTTCATGTCAATCTCTGTCTCTCAGTCTGTAGCTACACTGGTCCTAAATGAGTCCACGCTTCTTACTGATGTTCACATTCACATTTATTCTTCTCTGAGGTATCATGGAACACCGTGAAAACTAGAAGATAAACAAAACAGTTTCAAGCACAAAGCACCCAAAGCAACATTCATATACTCTTATTTCTTATGCAGACCAATACAATGTCTCACATTTTCTTGTAAACAAAATTTAACAGTGCTTAATAAGATAGCTCGATAATTATTACCGTGTTCGCCTGGTAGACCAGCTGTAAAATAATAGACGGGAGCTTAAAAGTTCACTGTTCTCACCCGCCACTCTCTCTCCTCTCTGGTGCTACTCTCAATACTTCCGGGGTTAAACATGTGACTAGCAATAACCAACTTTTCTCTTCTTCATAAATTTAACAAGAGCAACGTAACAACAGTTTTAAGTCACACTATTACTCAGGATTACAGTAAACAAAACACATTATAATTGCATTACAAAACGACTTTATCGTCGTAAGGGTTGCGCATGAACAACTTCCGGTGTAGTCATGGAAACGAGTTCACACTGGACTTAGCGTCAGCTACACAGTCTCTCTTCACTCGTTCATGTCCATCTCTGTCTCTCAGTCTCTGTGTGTTTGTGAAACCAAGACTCGCTCATGACCAATCCAGCAAACACCTGAGCCATGAGCTGAGACTGATCCTGAATGATAGAACTGACATGATAAATAAAACGGGTGTAATAATTGTGAATGATGCTGATGTATTGACTATAAAAATGTTTGCAGTAATTAGAAGTCTCTCTCTCTCTCTGTCTCTCTCTCTCTCTCTCTCTCTCTCTCTCTCTCTCTCTGAATATTCAGGTTCTTCCTCTCAGTCTTTCTTCACCTGTTTCTCATGGTTTCTCAATAGAAAGTCATAAAAGTTAATTATGCCAATTGTATCAGTAACTGGAACAGCAGGACAGGTTTCAGCGCAGTTACGACGTTCCCCACTGCACACCTGGGATTTAAACCTGGCAAAACACAGCTATACAGCTTTCAAAACATAATAATAATTAATAATTGGACTCTCAGTCTTTATTCACCCTTTTCTCATGGTTTCTCAATTGAATTCATAACAGTATAGAATACAATTTTATGTTTTAATCATTGTAACGCAGTGTGACAACATGCCCTGCCTGCACAACTGGTGTTTAAACCCAGCGAGTGTCTTCTGCTGGTTAGATCAGCATTAAACAACTATCTCATCTGTTAGAGGACAGATAAATAACAGATTTAAGATTACAATAATATCAGATTTGTACAAAAAAAACCCCACAAAAAACAGAGATGAAAAATTTGCTTTTGCTGTGGTTAAATAAAAGTTCAGTGATATCTTCCAAAGATATCTAGTAAATACACGAAGTTTCATCATGCTAGCATCACTGGAATTAAGAGGCTAACCCCTGAAGAACAACCCCTCACCATAATCCCCCCTCCACCAACTCTACACTCGGCACAGGCAAGACCGTTCTCTTGGCAACCGCCAAACGGCCACCGGATTGGCAGACAGAGAAGCGAGAAGAACATTCTGCTAAAACATTCCATTGTATCATTATTCAAACATTATGGAAACGTTACTCACACACCCACTCACAGACACAAGCACACACTCACACACGCACACACACACACTCGCACTCACACTCACTCACACACACACTCACAGACAGGCCGGAGCCGGGTCTCTCTAACACACACACACACACACACACACACACACACACACACACTCAGACGGCTGCAGGAAGAGCTCAGTGCTACACAAACGCCTCTGATGCGGTGTATGGATTTCCTCTCTTTATGATCGTCTCTCTGGCCGGAGTCTCTAATAAGCCCATAAAGGCACCGTACACAAACACACTCATCGGTTCGTCTTCATCCTCCGTGTTCCTCAGGAACCCCAGATCTCCCAGCACACACTCACTCACACTCTCTCTCTCTCTCTCTCTCTCTCTCACACACACACACACACTCCATGTGCTCTCCAGGAACCCCAGATCTCCCGGCACACACTCACACTCTCTCTCTCTCACACACACACACACACACACACACACACACACACACACACACACACACACACACACACACACACACACACACACACACACACACACACACACACACACACACACAAACACTCCATGTGCTCTCCAGGAACCCCAGATCTCCCAGCATCCCTCAAGTGATCGGCCACGTCTCCGTCGCGTGAGGCGTCTCTCCGCCCACAGATAACACTGTCTCCAGCCGCTCACACACACACACACACACACACACACACACACACACACACTCCTCCTGTCACCCGCCTGCTGCTTATCGTGCCGTGCCCGTCCTGCAGATCCTGCACAACAAACACCATAAACACACACACACACACACACACACACACACACCGAGGAATACGATGATGCATCAGGAAATTCCCACAATGCTGTGTTTTTTAAACTCAGCGATGAGCCGCTCATTACAGCAGGAGTAGAAGCGTCTTCAGGCCAGATTCATCGAGTCAGAGACGTTCGGCTGATAAAGACAGTGATAGGCATCAGCTGAAGGGACGGGTCCAACCATAAAGCGTTTATGGCCGTCATTAAACTCTGCTTGTGCAGAGACAGTGTTCAGATGATCTCAGATCATGCACTGATTCAGCAGCACCTGTGCAACGAGACGTGAGTTAGAGGGAGCAAACATCACACACACACACACACACACACACACACACACACACACACACACACACACACACACACACACACACACACACACACACACACACACACACACACACACACACACACACACACACACAGGGGCGGACTTTACCATTAGGCAAAGGTCGGCAATTGCCTTGGGGCCCCCAAAATGCCCTATTAACTTATGCTTAATTATTATTTTTTTCTATTGTTTTTTTTATAATATATTTCTAAAACTCCGTTTGCGAAAAATGGCATCAAATCATTATTGTCGTGTCGCAGACAGGAGGGGGCCCCCCACCTCACTACATTGGACTATTCCATTATCTCACTCACTGCGCATCTGCGAAAGTGACAAGGCTGTGGCAAAAAACTGACGGAGAAAAATAAGTGATTGACAGACAGAGTGTACAGAGTGACAGACAGAGTGTACAGAGTAGTAGACAGAGTAAAAATGAAGCGAGGCTAGCTACCCAAGCGGTGCCGAAAAAAGGAGGAAGCGGGAGGAAAGCAAAAAGTCTGTAAAGGTGCGCGGCGCGAAAGTTAAACAACACGCAGTAACAGGAGGACTGGGAAATACACAAACAGAGCAAGACGAGTCTAAACGCGAAAATTTAAAGTTTCGAAGTTACCCAAGCGGCTAAAAGAAAAGAAAAAAGTGAAAAGACGCTGATAAGTATTTGGGAACGCTGCCAAAGATGACAAACTTTTTTACGGCTACTGTTGGGGATACAGATCAGGAACAACAACGTCCAACGCACAGAAAAATCGTGACGCAAAGAGGACACGCAGATCGACATACAAAACTGAGCAGTTTACTTAAGAATCATGATATTAAAAAAAAATATCAGCTCTCAGATTCTGTCAATTCTATTACGAAATTCAAACAATAAATACCGTTTTGCCATTTTAATGTGACGTGACAGATTCCTATAGCGGCACGTGAACTGATCATCTCTAGCTAATAGTAAATAAACACGAATTAACAATGTTGAAAGATACAGTATAACTTACCGAAATGTATATTCCTCATTCATAATATCAATCGTGTTTTTCAACCACGGAAAGAGGTTAAACAGCTGGAGAACAATCGTCACATAACATTTACCTCAGGAAAGCCATTTAATTGGCTAGAAAAAAAAAAGAGCTATAGAGAGTATTTGGCTAAATATGTGTACTATATTACTTATTTTAACCTTAAATTATACCAGCTGATAGGGCTTTTTTTTCTTGAGAAAAAGTAACGCCTATCTTGTGAAACGTTACCTAATATTTTTCCAAATGAGTCAATATTGAATCAAATCACAAGAATTGAATCGAAATGGTGAAATTTGTCAAGCAAAAACAAAAAACAAAAAAAACATAGCTTACCAGATATTGTACCATGTAAACATTGTAACATGTTTCTGTTTAGGAGTAAAGAAGTGTATGCAGGGTTAAAGGGGACGTTTTTTTCTCCTCTCTAACCTTTACTTCCCCGTAGATTAGCTTTACCTGCCTATCCACCATTCAGTCGGTACATATTTTTTTCGTTCACTTTTAAAGATTGGATGGGGAGGGGCCCATAGCCTACCTACCTTCGCCTTGGGCCCCCGATTTGCTAAATCCGCCACTGCACACACACACACACACGTCAAGTCAAGTCACCTTTATTTATATAGCACTTGTTACAATACAGATTATTTCAAAGCAACTTTACAGTGATAATAGGAAAATAATCCAACAAAGATGGTTCATTTTTGTTGTAAAAAAGTTATTAATTTAGTTCATTTATATATATATATATACAGCCGTTCTGGAGAAAACTGTGATGTCATCATCCAGCTTGGTTCAGTTCTCATATAATGGTGTATCAATAATATTGTTGAATATTAAATTAAATGTCCCCAACCAGACCATGCGTTGTGGTCGTGTCTAGGAGCAGGTCCTCCATCTGATCTGCATACGGCCCGGATCCGACTGACTACATCATGGGTTGTGGTTGTGTCTAGGCTCAGGTCCTCCATCTGATCTGCATACGGCCCGGATCCGACTGACTACATCATGGGTTGTGGTTGTGTCTAGGCTCAGGTCCTCCATCTGATCTGCATACGGCCCGGATCCGACTGACTACATCATGGGTTGTGGTTGTGTCTAGGCGCAGGTCCTCCATCTGATCTGCATACGGCCCGGATCCGGCTGAATACATCATGCGTTGTGGTCGTGTCTAGGCACAGGTCCTCCATCTGATCTGCATACGGCCCGGATCCGACTGACTACATCATGGGTTGTGGTTGTGTCTAGGCGCAGGTCCTCCATCTGATCTGCATACGGCCCGGATCCGGCTGAATACATCATGCGTTGTGGTCGTGTCTAGGCACAGGTCCTCCATCTGATCCTGCATACGGCCCGGATCCGACTGACTACATCATGAGTTGTGGTCGTGTCTAGGCGCAGGTCCTCCATCTGATCCTGCATACGGCCCGGATCCGACTGACTACATCATGTGTTGTGGTCGTGTCTAGGCGCAGGTCCTCCATCTGATCTGGATACGGCCCGGATCCGACTGACTACATCATGCGTTGTGGTCGTGTCTAGGCACAGGTTCTCCATCTGATCCTGCATGACATGTGGACTCAATAAATCCTGATCTTGAGCAAAATAAACAAGCTGACATTCAGTACAATCCATATATTTTATTTATAATACATACAAATGTCATTTACGTCTTTTAGTTTGTCAAGAGATTTAAAGCATAGTTTCTGAAGAGTACGAGTGTGAACGAGCTCTAGTGCGTAAGAACGAGACTATGATTGAATCTGGAAATAAAGCAAAATAACCGAGAAAAATTAGAAATAGTCCTCAGATGCATTGTCCGTAATTTATGGCAAAACATAGAGCATTAATTCGATCTCCAACAAATTCATTAACAGTAGTTATTACTCCAACACCTGCGTGACATCATCAACCAAAGTGGTTGAACGACCAATTTGGGACAAAAAGGTTTCGGGAAACAGTCGTGACTAGCTAGTTGATTTCTTCAACGATGCATCGTACTATAGTAGTGAAGCCGTGAGTTGTACGGGAAACACTCCAGAATGATTCATACACGAATCTAATCGACTGCAGCTGTTCTTGAGTCAATGACTCACTGATTCAGTGAATCGGTCAAAAAAAGGCAGAGTTTGAAAGTAAGCTTGACTGATGGCATAATAAAGCTACTAATGCCAAATTTAAGTATTATTGTAATGAAATTGAACTATTATTGTAAATGAAAATCATATTCTTGACTGTCAGTCATTTGTGAACTAAATCTATGTTTGCATAGCGTTTCCCTTAAAACATTAATGCATGTTGACAATTGTGACGTTGGTCCATTGCATTTTTATGCTATTTTTGGCCACTTTGTTTTAGTTACTATATGGTGAAGGCTATTATATTTGACTTGTTTGCATACTTGAATAATCAGTAACTTAAAATAATATTTTACTACACCGAAGTTTAATGTTTTGAGTATAATAAGTTTTGGTAATAGCATAAAAAGTTGACTTATTTGCAGGTCAATACATGTTAAATGTCCAGTTCTTACACTGAGTAGAATAAAATAAACATAATTTCATTTCTCAGAACTTTTTACTTCTAATACGTTCATTAGAAATCAAGTGTACTTTAACTTGAGGGTCATTATAAGACTTCTGCTGTAATCAGGGAATCTGAAGTCTGTCCAGCTGTTCCAGCTGTTCACTGCAGAGCTTCTGTTTATGACGTTCATGACGGAAGTTCAGGATGAGCTTCTTCATCTAATCACGTTTCTAGGGAATATGAGCAGTAAAGCCGAATCTAAGAGCTCGATCTCTCATGTTATGGACAGCAAACCAAATCTGTTTAAAAACCAAATCTGATTATATGATCAAGTGAACTCATGACAACTCGTGAAGTACAAAAACAATGTAAATCTTTGAAAATCTGTCCTTCCCAAATAACAGAGTTATCAAAGTTATGAACAACGATCTTCAAGTAACATCATTTGAACGTTTGTTCAGTGTTATCTGACCCTTAATAATGTTCTCAAAATGATGGCACAAAAACATTATTTTTACATCGTTCATGGAGCGTTTTTTCCTGAAGCATTTCAGTTGGACGTTCATCTACCGGCTGTTAAATGTTACTACTTGTTTCAGAACATTCAGAGAACATTTAAAAGTAACATTCCATAATGTGTGAAGAATGATACAATGTAATGTTCCCTTAAAATCCTCCTGTAGTCAATCATTTAATCCCTTAAATCTCATCTTTGATCACCAAAATGCTTTAAAATATCTTGACTGTAACTCGACACCCTTGCCTCATTTAGTATGAATGTTCTCTGAATGTTCTCTGAAGGTTCTCTGAATGTTCTCATCCGTCCTTCGGATGAGACGTAAAACCGAGGTCCTGACTCTCTGTGGTCATTAAAAATCAAAATTTGCCCCTTGGCCTCTGTCTATCATGGCCTCCTAATCATCCTCATATACTGATTGGCTTCATCACTGTCTCCTCTCCACCAGTAAGCTGGTGTGTGGTGAGCGTTCTGGCGCAATATGGCTGCCGTCGCATCATCCAAGTGGATGCTGCACATTGGTGGTGGTTGAGGAGATTCCCCCTTCTATGTAAAGCGCTTTGAGTGCAGAGAAAAGCGCTATATAAATGTAATGAATTATTATTATTATTATTATTATTATTATTAGTATGTGCAGCTCTATGAATATGCAAATGAGCCCCGCCTCCACTCACTCACTCAGCTCAGAGATCCACTGGTTGACGATCACACGTTGATCTGATTGGTTACAAGGTAGTTTGTGACGTCAGAAACACCAGCGATTTCAAAGCGTGTGTTTGAGACTGTCTTTGGTTCACTGCAGTTTTAAGGAGGAAATACTCAGCAATGCTGTCAACTTATGAACTTACACATGCTTTGTCTTAAAGCACATTAAAAACACCACATAGACACATAAACTACATTAAAAGCTGGATTTTCACCACAGGGGGACTTTAAAGTTCGCATAACCAAGATTTTCACTTTTTTTTTTACATTTTAAACATTCAGAAAAAATTATATAAAACTTTTTTATAATATAAAGCTTAAAAAAAACGACGTAAATAGCAATAATTAAAACCAAAAATAAATAATAAAATGACAAAGCACACCATGAAATGACTGAAAATGTAAAAAAATAACATGAAAACAAAAAATATAAAAATAAAAGCCAATTCAAAATATGAATAAAAATAAAATTAGAGTGTTGTGTCAGGTTTAGAGAGCATATACTGTACTATATTTACAACTTTCAGGGCAAACAAAGAATCTCTTCTATATGTTTGTGTATTCTGTCACTCAGTCTGACGGTCTTCGGTGTGGAGTCGTCTCTGTTCGTCGCCCGAGACACAGAGCATGTGCATTACACACACATGACCTCATCTATCGGTCAGATCGTGTTGTTGTTTGAGCGGCTCTTACACACACACACACACACTCACAGGTGTGTGTTGTGTCCCTTGACCCCAGAGGTGTGTGTCTGCGACCGAGCGTTTCCTTTACTCTCGATTAAGGTCGTGGAATAACGTCTCCTGCGAACCCCCGTCAGGAAGAGACGCTAATTTTCCTCTGGCTCTGATTTGGTACATAATTTATAGCTCTGAGTGATCCGGGCCGTCCCAGCGACACTGACCCCTGACCCCCTTGACCTCATGACAAAAGTGGGCTTTCCCTTTTAATTCTGAACGGGGTGGGTTACACGACTGACCTCGCGCTCACGCTGACCTCTAACCCCGGGGCTGATGCCTGGGACTGAACTAAATTTCATTACTGGCTTTCTGTAGATGAGTCTGAACAAACGCAACAGAACACGCGTGAACAAACGCAACACGCTAGGCTTGAAGCAAAATGCACACTAGGATTTAACAAGCTTAAAAAAAAAACTTAAAAAAAACCTTTTATTCATCAATGAATGACGCATTAAATTGATCTAAAAGTCACAATACAGACATTTATAATGTTACAAAAGATTCTATTTCAAATAAATGCTGTTTAGAACTTTCCTTTCATCAAAGAATCATGAAAAATAAAATGTTTCACAGTTTTTCAAAAATATGAACTGATTATAATAATCATAAATGTTTCTTGAGCATCAAATCATCATATTAGAATGATTTGTGAAGGATCATGTGACACTGAAGACTGGAGTAATGATGCTGAAAATTCAGCTTTGATCACAGGAATAAATTACACTTTACTATATATTCACATAGAAAACCCCAATTTTACATTTAAAAAATATTTCACAATTTTTCTGTATTTGTGATCAAATAAACGCAGCATCGGCGAACAGAAGAAACTCTTTCAAAAAATAAAATAAAAACATTAAGTAATTTATTTGAGTGATGTCTGTTAATTCTCTGATATGTTGAACATAGTTCTCCAAGTTCAGTATTATCATAACAATCAACATGCATCAAAGATTATGATTTTGTATGCTGCATCATAACATTTCCAATGCATTGCATCACTTAAAAAAGAAACTAAACTCAGTCAACTAAAAATACATGTTTCAGATTTGTAAAACATATTATTTAAAGTTAACAGAAGTAAGTGAGCTGGACTTGAACAGCGCATGGCTCTGATAATCAGTGTGTGTTCTTTAAGCACGTGGAGTGACGGAGACTTCACACACCAGACGTGATGCGAGGCAGATTTCCTCAGACCCGAAGCTCAGCGACCTGTGTGTGAAGGAGGAGCTCACACACACACACACGACAGGGGCCCGGGGCCGGCGGGAAACCTGAAGCTCAGCGCTGGTATGTTAAGAGGTCTGAGTGGCTCTGGAGCCAGCTGTCAATCAATACGTGCACACAAACACACACAAACACACAAACACACACACGAGAACAGAAGAACGAGAGGGAGATGATCTCTACAAGTGTGCTAAGGTCACGAAGGTGTTCGTGGAGAAACACACGTGTGTCTGTGGTGATGATGAAGGTGGAGGTGATGATGAAGGTGGAGGTGGAGGTGATGATGAAGGTGGAGGAGATGATGAAGGTGGAGGAGATGATTAAGGTGGAGGTGATGATGAAGGTGGAGGTGGAGGTAATGATGAAGGTGATGAAGGTGGAGGAGATGATGAAGGTGGAGGTGATTATGAAGGTGGAGGAGATGATGAAGGTGGAGGTGATGATGAAGATGGAGGTGGAGGTGATGATGAAGGTGGAGGTGATGATGAAGGTGGAGGTGGAGGTGATGATGAAGGTGATGATGAAGGTGGAGGAGATGATGAAGGTGGAGGAGATGATCAAGGTGGAGGAGATTATGAAGGTGGAGGTGATGATGAAGGTGGAGATGATGAAGGTGGAGGTGATGATGAAGGTGGAGGTGGAGGTGATGATGAAGGTGATGATGAAGGTGGAGGAGATGATGAAGGTGGAGGTGATGATGAAGGTGGAGGAGATGATGAAGGTGGAGGAGATGATGAAGGTGGAGGTGATGATGAAGGTGGAGGTGGAGGTGAGGATGAAGGTGGAGGTGATGATGAAGGTGGAAGTGATGATGAAGTTGGAGGAGATAATGAAGGTGGAGGAGATGATGAAGGTGGAGGTGGAGGTGATGATGAAAGTGGAGGTGATGATGAAGGTGGAGGTGATGATGAAGGTGGAAGTGATGATGAAGTTGGAGGAGATAATGAAGGTGGAGGAGATGATGAAGGTGGAGGTGAGGATGAAGGTGGAGGTGATGATGAAGGTGGAAGTGATGATGAAGTTGGAGGAGATAATGAAGGTGGAGGAGATGATGAAGGTGGAGGTGGAGGTGATGATGAAAGTGGAGGTGATGATGAAGGCAGAGGAGTTCGTGGAGAAACACACGTGTGTTTGAGAGCTCGTGGACCTCAGGACCTTCAGGACATGATTCAGGAGATGATGAAGGTGATGATGAAGGAGATGATTGCCTGAAGACACTGAAGATTCTCTCAAAGTTGAGAACAAACGCTCCAGTAACGTTAGATCGTTCGTTCTGGTTTTTAATAATGTTCTCAAAACTTTTGCACAAAAACATTATTTATACATCGTTCATGGAGCGGTTTTGTTCTAAGCTGGACGTTCATCTAATGTTTTTTAAATGTTACTACTGTCTTGTTTCCAGTCTAAATATCTACAAATTCTTAAATCAAGAAGCATTTACTAGATGAGTAAAATGACATAAGAAATTACATCTTGTCTTCTGAAAAAAAATATGTTAAAAAATGTTTTTGCTTAAAACAAGCAAAATGATCTGCCATTGTGGTAAGAAATTAAAACTTAATACAAATGGAAAACAAGATTTTTTTTTCTTACACCATTGGCAGTTTAAATTATTATAATTTTCTCCAGAAAACAAGATAGAATTTTTTATGTAATTTTACTCATCTAGTAAATTCTTCTTGATTTAAGAATGTTTTGATATTTGGACTGGAAACCAGACAGAAATACTGAGTAAGAAAAGCATTATTTGCAGCGCTCTTGTTTCAGGACGTTCAGAGAACATTCAAAAGTAACATTCCCATAATGTTGGAAGAATTATACAAAGGAATGTTTTCGTAATGTTCACACAATCAAGAACAATGTTTAAACACATTCCAAACTCAAATCGAACACAGGAGAGTTTCTGGCATGTTTCACACTTTCAGAGAGAAAGGTCCAAGTAAGTAAAACATGAGCATGAATCTGGCAATGCTTTAAATCTGTGGTTATTGTACAAGTCATGGCAGTTCAGAAATGAAATATCACCACGCATCACCGACACTAAACCTTAAATGTGGGATAAAAATGTATTTTCTGAAGCAACCTTGTCATTTCAGGTTATAACATGTAATCATAATTAGTTTGAAATGTAAAAGCTCTTGGTGTTTTACGGCCTCTAATGTGGATATATCTGGAGACCGCAGTGAATTACAGTCAGTTGTGTCATATCACGATCGCTTGTGATGCATCAGAACGGGTTTATCATAATGTGTGGAGAAGATATTCTTGAAGACGTCTCGTTCTATGTTCCACAGACGTGAGGAGTTCATGAAGACTTTAATATTAATGCAGAGCCACATAGAGAAAACTACACTTTTTGTCTTTTCTCACTCATAACTGCAGAGAATCAGTGTGTGTCAGAGACGCAGATTGAAACTGAGCACTTCATCAGAAGCAGTGTGTGTCTGATGTTTGCCAGTGAAACACACATCTGTAAGCAGTTGAACACGTCAAGCACACGTTAACCTGCCCGATCGAGTCCATTCAGGAGAACGTGAACTCACCGAGACGGAGGCGAATGTAAGGAGGAAGACGTGTGTGACCGAACGCTTGAACTTCAGGCATCAGATGAGTTTCTGAATCTCAGGTTATGAGTCCTCAGCATTCAGTTTCAATGTCACCTCACCAGTTTAACCTTCTGGTCACTTTTGACAGAAAAACTTGTTACGTTTTGTTTTGTTAGAATTTTTTACTTCATCGGAATCGTACGAAACTTGGTAAAGATTTTGGCACTTACTGTGTGAAAAAATAATTAAAAAATAAAATAAAATCATGGACATGATTTGAAAAGGTTTAATGATGCTGAAAAAAATAGTCACACTTGTGTTTCTCGCGGTCAGAAATGAGACGAGTTTCCTCTAGTGGAAGCGTTTGGTACTGCAGCTGGACAACATCTCACTGAACGCTCATTTATTGAGATATAAACCTCAACTTTTGAACACAACTTGTTTAGATTTATGGCTTTGATTTACTTGCAGTTTTAGAGTAAAAATGTGATTTTGAAAATATGTATTTCATATAAAAAATGTAAAATAGTATTTTTCATAATAATATTATTTTATATAAATATAAATTTAATAATATTCTTTTTTTTAAAGTTCACTTTTTTAACCTTTTTTTTTACTTAAGCGATAATCTGCCAAGTGTCGCCTTTGAAAAGAGATCAAACTTCAGTGTGTCACTATACATTTTCAGGTCTGTGCTCAAAAAGTGAATAAATGAATTATAAATACAGCGTAAATATAATTTAGTATTAAATCCCATAAAAAGACAAAATATTACATAAAAAAACATTATCAATCTAAAATATAGTACATCTATTTCATTGACAAAAAAAAAAAAAATCTTGTAATTGTAAATGTAATTTAGAGCACCAGAGATGAACAGCAACTTAGACGAATCATTCACTCTTAGAAGAAACGGTTCTACATGGAGCTTTAAAGGTTCCGTCAGGCTTCATATGTAGAACCTGTTTCCATCATGGGATCATTTTATGCATTTGGTTAATTAAGTCAGTTTAGTTTAATTAATTTATCATATTAATAAAACATGTATGAATTAAGCAGTTCATAAAAAAATGGTATTACTAGAAAAACATTTAAAAAACCTATTAAACATGAAAGTATTACACATTCATTTAAGACGTTCCTCCTTTTTTTGCATAAAGGCTAAAGAACCCCAGATTTCTGTACAGAAACCACTGAAACTTTTTTCCTCAGCGTGTAAATTCATATTAAAGTACATCTGAGAGTCATTAAACATAAAGTAACGTAAGTATCTTAAAGATTATGTTTGCAAATCCCGGGATACTCTTACAGTGACCCTCGTAAAAATATTTAGAAACTCAAGCTGAGGGACAGTAAATTTCCCGCTCACTGTTTTGATTTATTATATCCAGCTGTGACACACATCGGAGAGAAACTCTGACGAGGGCTTCCGGTGGCGTCCCACATCATTACAGATGTTAAACAGGACATATACAGTAATGCCCTCGAAGTCTTGATGATGTTCTCAGGCTCTACTAGAACAGGTTTTCCTGCTGTAATGTTGATTATTTCCCTCATATTCTCCATTGTTGCGGCTCCACTCTTCCCAGTCTGTCAGTAACGCTCTGTTTACTTCCTGTCTCTATGAAGCCCCTCCTTCTGAAAAGCACACTGTGCTCTGATTGGTCGGCTGGAGCAGTGTGTTGTGATTGGTCGAGAGCTTCGAGTGTGTTTGGGAAATGTCCCGCCCCTAATTACCATAACCACCAGTTTTAACCATAGACTGTATATAAATATGTTTGTAGTGTGTGTGTGACGTCACCCGTAGTGTTTCTGAAGAGCGTTTCTGAAGCCCAAAGTGGGCGGAGCCAGCCGTCGCCATCTTGGCCGCGTGTCACTCCAAGATAAATGAACATGTGCAGCGAGGCGGATTAGCTGAGGTGACGTGACGCGAACAGACAGCAGACAAACGGCAAGTAGTGACATCAGCGGCAATCCACCTGTTACTCAAGTGGCCACGCCCTTAATTATGCAGAACTTTAAGTCTTAATATAATTTAAACGGATGAGTTATAAAAATATTCACCTCCTCACAGTCGTCATGAAGGGCAAGATTAGCGATATAGACCAAAACCACTTTTTGCACCAGACTGTAAACATGTTTATTTCTGCTGTAAAGTTGGGCATTTTAACATGAGGGATTATGGGATTGAGTCTCTTCTGCATCCAGCCTCTAGTGGCCAGTGGATGAACTGCAGGTTAAGTCTCTTCAGTGTTGATTCGAGAGAGAGACTGAAGGTTTCAACGCACTACTAACTAACTCAACCAGGCCCGGCCCTTTATTCTGCGTATGAATTATTTAAATGAGGAATATTGTGATGTGTTCATTCCTGGAAGAAACTCAAGACTACAATGGAGGCGTTTCAGGAGTTCAGAAACACTGACACTGATATAGAGAAGAACTGGAGCTTTTTCATGCTCAACACTAAATAAAGAGGGAAAAAAGCATAATATTAGTGTATGTGTGTGAGCGCAGGTGTGTGTATCAGTGTCTCTCGTTCCTCAAGCGTTCCTCGGGACAGAGAAGATGAAGGACAGAGAAGATCTCACCCCACGGAGGCAGTAAATGGCAAAGGCCTCAAGAATATGTTTCTAATAACCTCTCGTCAGGATACGTTAGCATCTCGCGCCGGCGCTCTCCGCAGGGGTCGCGACCTCTTCCACGAGCCCCCAGTGGGCAGGAGGGGTCAGAGGTCACAGGGCTCGAGTGGCCCGGATTCAGGCCGCCAGGTTTAATGTCAAACCACAAAATCACATCCTAGCCTGAGGATCCGCGTCTGTCCGCGAGCCACAACACACTGTTTACTGGATCAACTCCACGCTAAAGCTACGAGACTCTGCCATTTACATGATCCGCCTGCGCTCGAGGTCACGTCTGCCATAATCACTGTTTACTGAACGACCACAGGGACCTTTCCTCTCGCGCACCTACAGACAAACCAGTGCTGAAACACACTCTACACACACTGAGGATGAGCTGAAACACACTCTACACACACTGAGGATGAGCTGAAACACACTCTACACACAAACACACTCTACACACTCTGAGGATGAGCTGAAACACACTCTACACACACTGAGGATGAGCTGAAACACACTCTACACACACTGAGGATGAGCTGAAACACACTCTACACACTCTGAGGATGAGCTGAAACACACTCTACACACACTGAGGATGAGCTGAAACACACTCTACACACACTGAGCTGAAACACACTCTACACACACTGAGGATGAGCTGAAACACACTCTACACACACTGAGGATGAGCTGAAACACACTCTACACACACTGAGGATGAGCTGAAACACACTCTACACACTCTGAGGATGAGCTGAAACACACTCTACACACACTGGGGATGAGCTGAAACACACTCTACACACACTGAGCTGAAACACACTCTACACACACTGAGGATGAGCTGAAACACACTCTACACACACTGAGGATGAGCTGAAACACACTCTACACACACTGAGGATGAGCTGAAACACACTCTACACACTCTGAGGATGAGCTGAAACACACTCTACACACACTGAGGATGAGCTGAAACACACTCTACACACACTGAGGATGAGCTGAAACACACTCTACACACACTGAGGATGAGCTGAAACACACTCTACACACACTGAGGATGAGCTGAAACACACTCTACACACACTGAGGATGAGCTGAAACACACTCTACACACACTGAGGATGAGCTGAAACACACTCTACACACACTGAGGATGAGCTGAAACACACTCTACACACACTGAGGGTGAGCTGAAACACACTCTACACACACACACTCTACACACTCTGAGGATGAGCTGAAACACACTCTACACACACTGAGGATGAGCTGAAACACACTCTACACACTCTGAGGATGAGCTGAAACACAGTCTACACACTCTGAGGATGAGCTGAAACACTCTACACACACACACACACTCTACACACTCTGAGGATGAGCTGAAACACACTCTACACACTCTGAGGATGAGCTGAAACACTCTACACACACACACACACTCTACACACTCTGAGGATGAGCTGAAACACACTCTACACACACACACTCTACACACTCTGAGGATGAGCTGAAACACACTCCACACACTCTGAGGATGAGCTGAAACACACTCTACACACACTGAGGATGAGCTGAAACACTCTACACACACACACTCTACACACTCTGAGGATGAGCTGAAACACACTCTACACACACACACTCTACACACTCTGAGGATGAGCTGAAACACACTCTACACACTCTGAGGAGCTGAAACACACTTCACACACTGAGGATGAGCTGAAACACACTCTACACACACTGAGGATGAGCTGAAACACACTCTACACACTCTGAGGAGCTGAAACACACTCTACACACACTGAGGATGAGCTGAAACACACTCTACACACTCTGAGGAGCTGAAACACACTCTACACACACTGAGGAGCTGAAACACACTCTACACACACTGAGTATGAGCTGAAACACACTCTACACACTCTGAGGATGAGCTGAAACACACTCTACACACTCCGAGGAGCTGAAACACACTACACACTCTGAGGATGAGCTGAAACACACTCTACACACTCCGAGGAGCTGAAACACACTACACACACTGAGGATGAGCTGAAACACACTCTACACACACTGAGGATGAGCTGAAACACACTCTACACACACTGAGGATGAGCTGAAACACACTCTACACACACTGAGGATGAGCTGAAACACACTCTACACACACTGAGGATGAGCTGAAACACACTCTACACACACTGAGGATGAGCTGAAACACACTCTACACACAAACACACTCTACACACTCTGAGGATGAGCTGAAACACACTCTACACACACTGAGGATGAGCTGAAACACACTCTACACACACTGAGGATGAGCTGAAACACACTCTACACACTCTGAGGATGAGCTGAAACACACTCTACACACACTGAGGATGAGCTGAAACACACTCTACACACACTGAGCTGAAACACACTCTACACACACTGAGGATGAGCTGAAACACACTCTACACACACTGAGGATGAGCTGAAACACACTCTACACACACTGAGGATGAGCTGAAACACACTCTACACACTCTGAGGATGAGCTGAAACACACTCTACACACACTGGGGATGAGCTGAAACACACTCTACACACACTGAGCTGAAACACACTCTACACACACTGAGGATGAGCTGAAACACACTCTACACACACTGAGGATGAGCTGAAACACACTCTACACACACTGAGGATGAGCTGAAACACACTCTACACACTCTGAGGATGAGCTGAAACACACTCTACACACACTGAGGATGAGCTGAAACACACTCTACACACACTGAGGATGAGCTGAAACACACTCTACACACACTGAGGATGAGCTGAAACACACTCTACACACACTGAGGATGAGCTGAAACACACTCTACACACACTGAGGATGAGCTGAAACACACTCTACACACACTGAGGATGAGCTGAAACACACTCTACACACACTGAGGATGAGCTGAAACACACTCTACACACACTGAGGGTGAGCTGAAACACACTCTACACACACACACTCTACACACTCTGAGGATGAGCTGAAACACACTCTACACACACTGAGGATGAGCTGAAACACACTCTACACACTCTGAGGATGAGCTGAAACACAGTCTACACACTCTGAGGATGAGCTGAAACACTCTACACACACACACACACTCTACACACTCTGAGGATGAGCTGAAACACACTCTACACACTCTGAGGATGAGCTGAAACACTCTACACACACACACACACTCTACACACTCTGAGGATGAGCTGAAACACACTCTACACACACACACTCTACACACTCTGAGGATGAGCTGAAACACACTCCACACACTCTGAGGATGAGCTGAAACACACTCTACACACACTGAGGATGAGCTGAAACACTCTACACACACACACTCTACACACTCTGAGGATGAGCTGAAACACACTCTACACACACACACTCTACACACTCTGAGGATGAGCTGAAACACACTCTACACACTCTGAGGAGCTGAAACACACTTCACACACTGAGGATGAGCTGAAACACACTCTACACACACTGAGGATGAGCTGAAACACACTCTACACACTCTGAGGAGCTGAAACACACTCTACACACACTGAGGATGAGCTGAAACACACTCTACACACTCTGAGGAGCTGAAACACACTCTACACACACTGAGGAGCTGAAACACACTCTACACACACTGAGTATGAGCTGAAACACACTCTACACACTCTGAGGATGAGCTGAAACACACTCTACACACTCCGAGGAGCTGAAACACACTACACACTCTGAGGATGAGCTGAAACACACTCTACACACTCCGAGGAGCTGAAACACACTACACACACTGAGGATGAGCTGAAACACACTCTACACACTCTGAGGAGCTGAAACACACTCTACACACACTGAGGATGAGCTGAAACACACTCTACACACACTGAGGATGAGCTGAAACATACTCTACACACTCTGAGGATGAGCTGAAACACACTCTACACACACTGAGGATGAGCTGAAACACACTCTACACACTCTGAGGATGAGCTGAAACACACTCTACACACACACACACACTACACACTCTGAGGATGAGCTGAAACACACTCTACACACACACACACTACACACTCTGAGGATGAGCTGAAACACACTCTACACACACACACACACACACTCTACACACACACACTCTACACATACTGAGGATGAGCTGAAACACACTCTACACACTCTGAGGATGAGCTGAAACACACTCTACACACACACACACTACACACTCTGAGGATGAGCTGAAACACACTCTACACACACACACACTACACACTCTGAGGATGAGCTGAAACACACTCTACACACACACACACACACACACACACTCTACACACACACACTCTACACACACTGAGGATGAGCTGAAACACACTCTACACACTCTGAGGATGAGCTGAAACACACTCTACACACACACACACTACACACTCTGAGGATGAGCTGAAACACACTCTACACACACACACACACTCTACACACACACACTCTACACATACTGAGGATGAGCTGAAACACACTCTACACACACTGAGGATGAGCTGAAACACACTCTACACACTCTGAGGATGAGCTGAAACACACTCTACACACTCTGAGGATGAGCTGAAACACTCTACACACTCTGAGGATGAGCTGAAACACACTCTACACACACACACTCTACACACTCTGAGGATGAGCTGAAACACACTCTACACACTCTGAGGATGAGCTGAAACACACTCTACACACACTGAGGATGAGCTGAAACACACTCTACACACACTGAGGATGAGCTGAAACACACTCTACACACTCTGAGGATGAGCTGAAACACACTCTACACACACTGAGGATGAGCTGAAACACACTCTACACACTCTGAGGATGAGCTGAAACACACTCTACACACTCTGAGGATGAGCTGAAACACACTCTACACACACTGAGGATGAGCTGAAACACACTCTACACACACTGAGGATGAACTGGTTTCTGTTGCCTTTTACTTTCCTTCATGCATTTTACAAATATAACATCAACGTAATCACTAGACGCAACAGATTCATTTTATACGCATCATGTTTTGCACATATGTTTCATGCTTACCATAGTAATAACAGTAAATTATGCATAATTACATGCAACTAACCCTCAACCAAATCCTAATCCTACCCAATATAATTACACTGTAATGACACCTTAAAATAAAGTGTAACCCTTTATTTTAAGGTGTCATTGTTACAGTATAATTATATGTAGTACTGAGTAATAATAATTAACTACATATACTATAGGGTTAGGGTATAGATTAGGGTTTGGTTGAGGGTTAGTTGCATGTAATTATGCATAATTTACTGTTATTACTATGGTAAGTACATGTAACATATGTAACAAGGACACTGTCAAATAAAGTGTTACCAAAATGTGAAACAAGTATTCATTACTTCAATGAACTCATTGTTTCTGCCTTAAATTATTACATTGTTTAAATAAATAATTTTTTAGCTACCTGTGATTTGTATATGTACATTTCTGAAATGCATAACTTACACAGTCTCCTCTGATCACAGATCTCTGTAAACTGTAATGTGGACTACTTTCTGTAAAGCTGCTTAGAAACGATGTGTAATGTGAAAAGCGCTATACAAATAAATGTGAATTGAATTGAAATTCACCAATTATGAAACAACTT
Organism: Leuciscus leuciscus; assembly: GCF_965113295.1. NCBI lineage: Eukaryota > Metazoa > Chordata > Actinopteri > Cypriniformes > Leuciscidae > Leuciscus > Leuciscus leuciscus. The sequence continues at coordinate 838,063 of NC_138729.1, read as the reverse complement.
CAATTTCAGCTATAAAGCCATTATTTAGTTCAAGTTTTGATAGCATCAGTGCAATCAAATCGATAATATTACTGAATGTTATGTGTCTTTTAAGGCCCATTAATGTGTATTTACAGGAATAATGATGAACAGTTGCTGTGCACAGAATAAATAGGATGCAAACAAAACAGGATGCAATGAAACGCATTAAAAGCATAATTAAAATTGAAGTAACAATCACCTCATGCAAACGTACGGCCAGATTTCATCTGTATTTCCACCGTCCACCAAGTGAAATCCATATTAAACTGTCCTTAAGATACATACAAAACAGCAATTTGAGCAAAAAGGTTATCGGGGGGAAAAAGGCAGATTTTTCCGCTTGATAGAGGATAAATAATTATTCATTAGAAAGGAGCGCCTCGTCTAATTAGTTCTGTTGTTAACGGAATAAAGCAAAAGATTTCTGACTCACAAATGCGGCCATGTGTTTCAGTGTTTCGGCCCCGGCTAATTTGAATACAGTCTTATTAGTTTAATGAGTAGAGTCTGTGATCAGGACTCATCAGCATAAATGCCAGGCGATGGCCCAGGGCTTCGCTTTTACCCTTCGACCACGAGCAAAGCCAAACGTCTTCATGAACAACACATGAAGCGTGAGAGAGGACGAGAGGAACGACACGGACCTACAGATGCACATCTTTATTAAGATCTCCTCATCTTCTAATAGGTGATTTAACGAGCAAACCGAGAGTATGTTTCTGATGCACGTTGTTGTCCGCTCGTGTTTTCTGCTCCACGTTGCACAAAGATTGCCTATTATTTTTTAGTTGCAAAGTTTAATGGCAACATAATGGAGACGGCCAAACCAAACAAAGAAAAATGTTTGCATGAAAATACAGTGAGGTTTCACTGTGCATCATGTTTTAAAGACGCGATTAGACGAGCGACTGATGCGAGATCATGTTTCGTCACTCGCTCTGACATCGTGCCTCATCTGGCAGAGAAAAGAGCAAACTCGCAGTGTGTTAAATCACCCTAGGAAGTGAACAACCTTGTTGGCTTGGGAAGGCCGGCACTAATTAAACTCCACGGATTCATTCGCCTCTGGTCTCTTCATGCTCCTGTTTGAGTCAACGCATCTCTTACACACTCACACCAGGATTATTACCCATCAACAGCATATTTCAGAGTTTAATAATGACTTCTAGTTCGGTGAAATGTCATTGCAACCAGTTTGCATTCTTAATGCAATTCGAGTCAAATCGCATTTTTCACATTCATATTGCTTTACCGAAAATGCATGTTTCAATGTTCCAGTATCAGCCAGATTTAATATTGCACATATTATGTGTTTGTTAATGAGTGGCGTATTCACTCAAGCGGAACATAATGAACGTGTTTGGCAGCGATTACAATATTAGGATTATATTTGAAAGTTCTGCGTGTCGATTATGTGTGACGATACTCTCACGATTCGATACATATCTCGACACTGAACTCACGATACCATATTAGTGCGATACTCCAAGACATATGATAAACGGTGAACAAAAAATGTACAGTTGATTAAAATGCTAAATTTGGTTTTACATTTTATGTGTAAATGAATAGACTAGGACTCAATAAACAGGACAATAGAGACACCAGGATAACAATATTCTTCCCACATTGCATTAATATAGATTATATTCAACATTATACGTGTAGTACGGACACTAAAACTCTGAAAACTTGCATTTTCTTTAACCCAGTAATTGTTTGTTATTGGGTGAATTATCCACGATACATTGTTGCAGTTTTGTACTGCGATATATTGTGCCACGATGTATTGTTACACGCCTATCTAAAGTGATGGTCCTCGATCGATCCTCTTCATCTGCATTTTAAAGTGCCGTCACCCTTGATGCCCATCGGCAGACGACCTTCCTTTTGTCTGTGAAACTGGCGAGATTATGGTGGCGTCACGATGTATTTCTGCAGTGTTTTCCCTCGGGATCCTCGAGGTCTCGCTCTCGCCACCAGTACTGGGTTTTTTCTTTTCACACAGGCCGAGTGTTAAAGCCCGCGGGCCCGTTCACAGATTTGACTGACTGTGGTCTTAATGCTGCTCGCTTGTTTTCAGCACTTGTCCCTCCAGATTTGCCACCCCGGCTGCACAATTTTCCTCAGATTGTAATTATTCATCAGCTCGTTATGCCTGTGCCGACGCTCGCTTTAATTAGAGCGGATTAGAGGCTGGCCTGGAGTGAGGAGACCAGTGAAGAACCAGCGACTGCCAGATCCAGACGACACGTGTGTGTGTGTGTGTGTGTGTGTGTGTGTGTGTGTGTGTGTGTGATCCCACACTTCTCTGCTGCTGGATCTGTGTGTGACGTGGGACCTTTGACAGTGCAGCTCATTTTAAAACTAATTATCCTGAGGGTGTGTGTTACAGTGATTTTACCACGGTTCACGGGTATCGTTGTGATACGCTCTCATTTTCCTTCCCTGTTGTGACGTATATTTGATTGAATTGATGGGATGGTTGTGGTTTGCTATAGAGAGCAACAACAGGAAGTAAAACTCCACTCATTGGGCCCTATTTTCAGGATCTAAGCTTTAGACCAGGTCTCAGTTGGTCAACGCCTGAACACACACTCGTTCTCAGACCAGCAGCTCATGGGCCACAGATGGGCACAAATACATTTGCTATTTAAACAACGTGGATCAGGACGTGAAAATTAAAACTGCGTCGGGCTGAAACTAGCAGAACACACTTGCGTCGCGGCTGGCGCTGCATTGCACAGAGTGTATCATAGAGCCCTTAATCTCCATAGGGAAATTGATTTTTAATAATAACTTATAAACCTTTAAAGTCAGCTCTACTGTGAGAGACGAGGTTGTTAATCGATAGTATTTGCTTCTGTTGAAGCCGTCAGCTTGCATCTTAATTTAAAAATAATTGTTTAACAGCAGAATTCCTGGTGAAAAACTACATTACCCATGATGCTCTACAGAAAATTCCACCAATCAGAGAGCACCAAAAGGTCTCTTTAGCTCCGCCCACTGCAGAATGATGTAATGGAGTCAATCTCTCTACACTCTTAAATATTAAATATACTTAAATATTTGAATATATATGCATATTGTGCAATAAATCGTGATTAATCACATCCAAAATAAAAGTTTGTGTTTACATAATATGTGTGTACTGTGTATAAATATTTTGTATATATAAATACACACACATATGCATGTATATATTCAAGAAAATGTGTTATTTATCTATAAAATATTTATATTTATATATAATATAAATGATATATAATTATATATGCAAATATTTCTTACATATATGCATGCATGTGTGTGTATTTATATATACAAAATATATATACACAGTACACACTCACACTCACACTCTCTCTCTCTCTCACACACACACACACACACACACACACACACACACACACACACACACACACACTCATGCTAATTAAAGTCTTCAGTGTGAGTGCAGAAATGTGTAATCCTGACATTTATTCAGGGGAGATTCAGACGAGGAGAGTGTAGCGCTGGCCAGAGTCGAGTCGAGCCCGAGGCGTGTGTGTGTGTGTGTGTGTGTGTGTGTGTGTGTGTGTGTGTGTGTGTGTGTGTGTAAAAGCACATCAGCTCACAAAGGTCATCTCTGGGAAAAGGCTAACGTGTCTTTGCTTTTGTTCCCGTTCTCCTGAACATATGTTTGGTCGAGCTGCATCTCTAACCAGATCTGGCTGAAATCTAAACCAGCACAAATACTACTTCTGACAGCGGCGCTGTTGCGTCATAAACTACACACACTATTATAGATCTGAATCTGTGTGAGTGTGTAAGACTTTATGTGGTAATACGACGTCCGAATACACAGATGCTCACACTGCTAAAAATGCTTTCCTTACTTAGTATTTTTGTCTTGTTTCAAAAGAAGAAAATATCAAACATTTCTTAAATCAAGATTTATTTACTTAAGTAGTAAAGTGACATAAAATGTTAAGTCTTGCTTTCTGAGGAAATTAATAAAGATTAAGTGAGTTTTTGCTTAAAATAAGCAACATTATCTGCCAATGGGGTAAACAATTTTTTTGTTTCAGTTTGAATTAAGAATCATTTTCTTGCCCACCAGATAATTTTGCTTTTTTAAATCATCAACTCACATAATTTTGATTATTTCCCCCGGAAAACAAGACTTAATATTTTATGGCATTTTACTCATCTAGAAAACGCGTCTTGATTTAAGAATGTGTAGATATTTGGGCTGGAAACAAGACATTTTTTTGCAGTGTGGTGTGTTGGATTTACTAAATATATATATGCATTATTTTTGCATCACACTTTTTAAGTAAACCCAACTTGAAATAATTTTACTTAAAATTAACAAGAGAACTTTTGTTATATGTACTTAAATACAGTATTTGAGTTCACTCAACGTTCTATCCTTAAAAATATATGTAACACGATATAATCTACTAAGAAATGTTAAGTTAACACAACCAGTGTAAGTTATACAGATGCGCAGGAGTGGAATAAGTTGCCATTGGACTTTTTTTTTTAACAGATAATGTTGGTTTTAGTATAAGAGTGAAGAGATTGTTTTTAGATAGAATGCCTTAATAGATATGGATATATCGTATTATTAAATGCTGAAATTAATATTAACTAAGATTAATAAATGCTGTAGAAGTATTGTTCATGCTTAGTTCATGTTAACTAAGGTAGTTAATTAATGTTAACTAATGAACCTTATTGTAAAGTGTTACCATTAATGTATAAAACTCGTTTGCTAGAAGGCAATCACTCAAAACACTCAGAACAAGATGAAAATACACACATCCTCGCGTCAATCATTCAACAGTCCATCGTCAAGACAGAACAACAGCTTATTAATGTGATTAATTGATCATTAATTAATGCATGCAACTAATTTGCTAGAAGGCAAAACTGGTCAAGAATACGTTGATTAATTCAATATTTTAGAATCATTGAGATGTTTGTCCTCTAACTCTCCACATATCTGTGAGAAAGTGGCTTTTCTAGTCGAGTCAAAACACTTCACACTACAAAATGCTTTTCTTACTTAGTGTTTTTGTCTTGTTTCCAGTCCAAATATCTAAATATTCTTAAATCAAGATGCATTTACTAAAGTAGTAAAATACCATACGATATTATGTCTTGTTTTCTGGGGATATAAATAAAAATGAAGTGAGTTTTTGCTGAAAACGAGCAAAATTATCTGTCAATGGGGTGAGAAAAATAATGTTGTTTCTGTTTAAATTAAGATAATTTTTCGTACATGCATCTTGATTTAAGAATTTGTACATATTTGGACTGGAATAGGGCTGGGATAAACGATTATTTTTTAAACGATTAATCTAGCGATTTATTTTTACCTTGAAGTCTTGAAAACACATAGCTTACTGAAACAAGCTTACTGAACACATAGGGCCTAGCTTACTGAAAAAAAGTTCTTTCAGATGAAAATAACAACAACTTGATGACTAGCCTATAGCATTCAATAAAAAAATAAAAAAGGTCACCCAAAATACTTGTTTAGAGCAACTGAAAGAATACAGTAACCAATGTAAACTTGAGGGCTTTAAGCTAATACATAGAGTGCTTTTCCAACAAAAAATAAATAAAAATTAACAGTGGGAGCCAGCAGCCTGTCACGGAGAAAAAAAAAAAAAATCTCCGAATGCTCCACGTGAAACTTTGGTGTTCCGCCCTTTTTCTATCGTGTCTAATGATTTTGGTTAATATCGTTTACTGTATATGGTTAATATGCACGAGGGAAAGAGAGAGAGCAAGACAGCGCTCGTGTAGTTTGAAGACTGTGAGTGCGCGAGCGCGCGTGAAACTTTGGTGTTTCGCCCTTTTTCTATCGTGTTTAATGATTTTGATTAATATGCACGAGGGAGAGAGAGAGCAAGCAGCGCTCGTGTTGTTTGAAGAGTGCGCGCGCGCGCGGCCGGGGCTCTCTCTCGTACGCGCCCCAGCAGTCATTCTATTATACATCACTCACTGATCAAATAAGGCTTTGACAGCCGCCAAAAAAAAAGATCAATGCAGAAAACCCCCTGGATTGGTTATATAACGTTGGACAGAATGTTGATCCGGCCATCGCGTATATTCAGCGCACATAAGGTAAACGTTTTGCAAACGTTTTTTAGAGAAATAAAAACAGGTCGACGAATCGATGCGCATATTTTGCGTCGACGTATTTTTTGCGTCGACGTCATCGATGACCTCGACGCGTTGTCCCAGCCCTAGACTGGAAACAAGACAAAAATACGAAGTAAGAAAAGCATTTTTGGAGTGCAGGCGTCTTGACCAGCGACCGTCTCCTTCAGGCCATCAGCCAATCAGACGCGAGCGTGAGGATGATGCGGACTGACCGAGAGAAAGTGCTGAGGACGAACTCTCTCTCGTTCGAGATCTGCTGATGATACTCTTTCACTTTCCATTCGATTCAAGGGTCAAAAACACACGTCTGAACCACAGTCAGATAATGATGCGAGCTTAGGACTCTAACTAGCTCTAGTCCCAAACAGTTTCAGAAATCAGGCCCTCATGAAAACAGTTTAAAAACCCTCATGATGTCTAAACCAGCCCAAGAATAGACTAGTCATCAGTTAGATAACAAAGAAATTAAATGAAACCAGACTCCTTGTAATCACTGTTTACTTCGCTTACATGATGGAATATCATACATCAAAAACGACATGTAACCAAATTCAAAGTTATTGTGTCTAGAAGTGTGTTCCTCACAGCCGGACTGTATCGGGTCTGTAGTTAACCGAGACGGGGAAATGACGGATATTGCTGTCTGGGAAGCATTGATAGTTTAACCAGAGCTCTCGTCTTCAGAGCGCTAATGTGTTTTGCTGGTACGTTAGCATCAGGCTTGTGGTCTGAGCTGTTGTGAGAGCTGTCGTCTTTCTGAAGAGCTCGTAGGGAGTGTGACGGACCCTCATTAGTGCTCACTGACGAGCTGTCAGCCTGCAGCGGCCTGACCCACACACACACACACACACACACACACACACACACACACACACACACACACACACACACACACACTCTCTGACATCAGCCTGACCTACATCTGCATGCGCAGGTTAAAGATGGACGTCACCCACTGTGTGTTCGGCACATTACATGAGTAGTGATAATGCTAGCTGTCTCAGAAATGACACAAGCATCGCAACATTGATTTAATAATTAATTAATTTGTCACATTTATATAGCGCTTTTCTGAGACCTCAAAGCGCTTTACATAGAAGGGGGAATCTCCTCAACCACCACCAATGTGCAGCATCCACTTGGATGATGCGACGGCAGCCATATTGCGCCAGAACGCCCACCACACACCAGCTTACTGGTGGAGAGGAGACAGTGATGAAGCCAATCAGTATATGAGGATGATTAGGAGGCCATGATGGACAGAGGCCAAGGGGCAAATTTGGCCAGGATGCCGGGGTTACACCCCTACTCTTTTTCGAAGGACATCCTGGGATTTTTAATGACCACAGAGAGTCACATTTAGCTCTTGAATCACAGTCTCCAAATGTTGGTTTTAAATTCCTCTGTTTATTCTCCGGAACAAATAACAGAATACAACTGTGAATGGAGATGAAGGCGAGTAATGCAGTGACCAACAAACAGTTCTCTCAAAATTATGAACAAACCTTCTTCCAGTATAGCGTTAATAGAACGTTCGTTCAAAGTTATCTGGTCTTTAATAATGTTCTTAAAACATTGGCACAAAAACATTATTTATACATAATTCATGGAGTGTTCAGAGAAGTGGATACAGTCGAATGTTCCCTTAAAGTCTCCCTGTAAAACTCCAAAATGACATATTTAAAAGTTTCTTCCTTGAAAAATGTCTTCATGCTTTAAAATATCTTGAATGTAACTCGACACCCTCGCCTTATTTAGTATGCGCAGTGCTATGAATATGCAAATGAGCCCCGCCTCCACTCACTCACTCAGCTCAGAGATCCACTGGTTGACGATCACACGTTGATCTGATTGGTTACAAGGTAGTTTGTGACGTCAGAAACACCAGCGATTTCAAAGCGTGTGTTTGAGACTGTCTTTGGTTCACTGCAGTTTTAAGGAGGAAATACTCAGCAATGGTGTCGACTTATGAATTTACACATGCTTTGTCTTAAAGCACATTAAAAACACCACATAGACATATTAACATTAAAAGCTGGATTTACACCACAGGGGGACTTTAAAATAACTGGATGTTTTGAACGTAATGGTTTCATAACTTTCGAAACATTCTCAGGGCATATTTCCGTTGGCTGGGAAACTGTGAAATTGTTCATGATTGTTTTTCTTAATTCAGTTTCTTTGGTTTCAGCCCTTGAGTTTTTCCAAACGCGAGGTAAACGAGAGTGCAGCAGTGCTGGCGATGAATAAAAGATGGCGAGTGAGAAGGAGGAACAGCGATTAGCCGATGGAGTCGCGGTAAAGTGTGTCTCAGAGGAGAAGATGTACGAGCGGATCCCGACAGACACGACATCCATCAGAGCGAATCCACTGAGACTCCGAGACTGCAGGAGAACACACTCACAAGAGCCATGAGTGCTTGAAATGGAGGCAGTGTTTGAGTTTGTAGAACTGAACTGCATGACTGTATCCCAGCGAACACATATTTGTTACACTTTATTTCAATGGTCCACTTAAAGCGTTCTTCTATCAGTCATGAGAGTATTAGACGACTGTCTGTTTAATATCTGAGAACACTGTATTCTGATGCTCAATTCTGCTGATTATAAGTAGCTTTGATACATCAACTACTAACCTGAACACTAACAGTCTACTAATACTCCACTAATACTCTACTAACAGTCTACTAATACTCTACTAATACTCTACTAACAGTCAACTAATACTCTACTAATACTCTACTTATACTCTGCCAATACTCTACTAAAATACTCTACTAACAGTCAACTAATACTCTACTAATACTCTACTTATACTCTGCCAATACTCTACTAAAATACTCTACTAACAGTCCACTAATACTCTAGTAATACTCTACTAACAGTCAACTAATACTCTACTAAAATACTCTACTAGTACTCAACCAGCAGTCAACTAATACTCTACTTATACTCTACCAATACTCTACTAATACTCTACTAACAGTCCACTAACAAGGTGCTTTACGTGTGCTTTACGCTATGACATTACGCTGCCATTCCTAATTTTGTATCCTACACGCGCATGCGTCGCGTCTGAACACGTTGTTGTTTTTGGAGCTCTATTGATTTGATTTATAATTCTTGATTTTTCTCTTTAAACTCACTTACAACGAACATTTTCTACTTTTCCTCACTGAGAAGCACTACTGCTCAAACCTCATAGTTACAACGCGGACTGTTGAGCAGACGTGTCTCAAGCCTTTAGTGATCCAACTCCGGATACTCTTATAGGTTACTCCAGTGGATCAAGGCTGAACGCGTCTTCTCCACACTCACTTACAAACTAACAATTTTTTCGCCTATCGTGCGTCTACTCTACACCCTTACCACTAAAGAGACGGATTATATCCAAGACTTCAGTCATAAATTAGTATTAATATTGATAGCATCACTGGTAGCTTCGTTGCTAACTCACTGTCCATCTGTTAAAATGGCGAATATATCAGATGTAAGTAGTCTACCTTTTGGTGCAGGTGAGGACACATTTGAGCTGCACGCACTGCAGTCTGAGCTGGAAGCTGTTGAGAAACAGATCCACGACCTTTTATTAAGACAGGCCGAGCTGAGAGACCGGTGTTTAGCTCTTGAAACATCACGCGCCGATGCACACAAATCAGTGTTTAACGTTACTAACCCGCTGACTCCGACCGAGTCTACTCCGTGCGTTCCTCAGCATCGGTCGCAATCAGCCATGGTCTCGTTCACTCCGGCTCTAACACGCCACCACGAAGCCTGGGTGGTTCCGCAGCGGAAGACGCGAGTCAGGTTTAGACCAAGACTTTCTCCGACCCTCCCGGTTTTCGAGTTATCCACACAAAACCGCTTCTCCCCTCTTCGCGAAACAGAACGCGATGCTGTGATAATCGGCGATTCCATCGTTCGGCACGTACACGCTACATTAGGTAAAAGTAAGGTGCACAGTCACTGCTTTCCTGGTGCTTGTGTTTCTGAAATCGCTGCTCGCGTTCCCGAGATCCTGAACGGTGACGAGCGCGTCGGAACTGTGGTCCTGCACGCGGGAGTGAACGACATCAGGCTGCGCCAGACGGAGATTCTGAAGAAAGACTTCAGGAATCTAATCGATACGGTACGCAGCACATCGCCTGAAACAACGATCATTGTGTCAGGACAGCTTCCCACGTACCGACTAGGGCATGAAAAGTTCAGCAGATTATTTGTGTTAAATGAATGGTTAATGTCATGGTGCAATGAGCAGAAACTGCTCTTTGTAAATAATTGGAATCTGTTTTGGGAGCATCCTAGGCTTTTCCGTGCTGATGGCTTACACCCAAGCAGATTCGGAGCGGATCTTCTGTCAGATAACATCTCCAAAATGTTAAATACCCTTTGACTAGTAACCAAAAGTCCAAATCATAGTCTCTGCTGCACCAATTTAACTGATATAAATACTAGTGTAGAACATTGCATAGAAACCGTGTCTATTCCTCGTTTAGTGAGATCAAATAATAAATCTAATGCAGGATCTAGGAAAAATCTAATTGTTATTAAAACAGAAAATGTTGCTATTAGTAAACAAAAACAATTTCTAAAGCTAGGTCTTCTAAACATTAGATCACTCACACCTAAGGCAGTTATTGTAAATGAAATAGTCACAGATAATAGCTTCGATGTACTTTGCCTTACTGAAACCTGGCTTAAACCAAATGATTATTTCGGTCTAAATGAGTCTACTCCATCTGGATACTGTTATAAGCATGAGCCCTGTCTGATTGGTCGGTGTTGCAACAATCTATAGAGATATTCTCAATGTTACTCAGAAAACGGGTTATACGTTTATTTCGTTTGAAATACTTGTACTAAATGTTACGCTCTTAGATGTTAGGAAAACATCCCTATTATCTCTAGCCTTGGCTACCGTATATAGACCGCCAGGGCCTTACGCTGATTTCCTAAAAGAGTTTGCAGATTTTCTCTCAGACCTATTAGTCAATGTCGATAAAGCATTAATTGTTGGAGATTTGAACATACACATAGATAATCCAAATGATGCGTTAGGGGCTGCGTTTACAGATTTATTAAATTCATTTGGGGTCAAGCAAAACGTCACCGGACCAACTCATCGTCTTAATCATACACTCGATTTAATTATATCACATGGAACCGATCCAACCGATATAGATATCATTCCACAAAGTGATGATGTCACTGATCACTACATGGTAACTTGCATATTACGTACTGCTGTAATATGTCATGCGGCGCCGCGTTATCAACCAGGCAGAACAATCCTCCCATCCACCATAGATAATTTCTCAAATTGCTTATCTATTCTGTCTCAGCTGCTGCCTGAACCCAAACAAACAGATGAACTAGAAGAACTAACTAGCACTATGAGCACCATTCTCTCTAGAACATTGGATGTGGTTGCACCTATTAAATTAAAAAAGGTCAGAGAGAAAATTAAAGCACCATGGTATAACAATACTACGCATGTTTCAAAGAGAGAAACCCGTATTTTAGAGCGTAAATGGAAACAAACAAATTTAGAGGTTTTTAGAATCGCGTGGAAAGACAGTATGTCACGTTATAAAAAGGCCCTAAAAGCGGCCAGGGCTGAGCACCTCCGCAAACAAATAGAAAACAACCAAAATAATCCAAGGTTTTTATTTAACACCGTGGCTAGACTAACAAATAAACAGACGTCACCCGAACAAAATATCCCGTTACAGTTCAGTAGTAATGATTTCATGAACTTCTTCACTGAGAAAATAGAAAGCATCAGAACCACAATTGTAAACGTTCAATCTTCAATTGCGCCTTATAATTCAGCTTCAATTATCACCCCGAAAGAACAATTACAGTGCTTTACAACTATAGAACAAAAAGAGTTAAATAAACGTATCACTTCATCTAAAACAACAACATGTTTATTAGATCCTATACCAACTAAACTACTGAAAGAAGTGTTACCTGTAGTGGAAGAGCCTCTCCTCAATATTATTAACTCGTCTTTATCTCTAGGTCATGTTCCAAGAACATTTAAACTGGCAGTTATAAAACCTCTCATTAAGAAACCACAATTAGATCATAATAACCTAGCAAATTATAGACCCATTTCAAATCTTCCATTTATGTCTAAAATATTAGAAAAAGTAGTGTCCGCTCAACTGGGCTCTTTCTTGCAACAAAATGATATCTATGAAAAGTTTCAGTCTGGATTCAGACCGCATCATAGCACTGAAACTGCGCTCGTTAAAATCACAAATGATTTACTTTTAGCTTCTGACCAAGGCTGTATCTCAATACTAGTTTTACTTGATCTTAGTGCTGCGTTCGATACTATAGATCACACATTACTCTTAGATCGACTACAAAATTATACTGGTGTTCAAGGACAAGCACTAAGCTGGTTCAAATCATACCTATCTGACCGCTACCATTTTGTCTATTTAAATGGAGAAAAATCGATCATAACTCCAGTAAACTATGGAGTGCCGCAGGGATCTGTATTAGGCCCTCTGTTATTCTCAATATATATGATGCCACTTGGAAATATTATAAGGAAACATGGAATTAGTTTCCATTGTTATGCTGATGACACTCAAATATATATTTCATCACGGCCGGATGAAAACGTTAAATTTTCCAAATTGACAGAGTGTGTTAAAGATATAAAAGATTGGATGACGCTTAATTTTCTTTTATTAAATCCAGACAAGACAGAGGTAATACTTATCGGTTCAAAAAACCGCCCACAAAACCTCGCACAATACAACTTTAACATCATAGGATGTCCTGTTACTTTATCCTCTACAGTAAAAGACCTGGGTGTTATACTCGATTGCAACCTGTCTTTTGAAAATCATATTTCATATGTTACAAAAACAGCCTTTTTCCACCTTAGAAACATTGCTAAGCTACGTAATATGCTATCAGTTTCTGATGCAGAAAAGTTAGTTCATGCATTCATGACCTCGAGACTGGATTACTGTAATGCTTTACTAGCTGGTTGTCCTGCATCCTCAATAAACAAGCTACAGTTAGTCCAAAATGCCACCGCTAGAGTTCTTACTAGATCAAGAAAATATGATCATATAACACCGATTTTATCATCACTGCATTGGTTACCTATAAAGCTCCGTATTAATTACAAGGTATTGCTACTGACTTATAAAGCCCTAAACGGCTTAGCTCCAGTCTATTTAACGGATCTTCTATCGCCCTATAATCCATCGCGCTCTTTAAGATCACTAAATTCAAGGCTTTTGGTCATACCTAGGATATCCAGAACCACCAAAGGAGGGAGAGCATTCTCTCATTTGGCTCCAAAACTCTGGAATAGTCTTCCTGATACTGTTCGTTGCTCAGACTCGCTCTCCCAGTTTAAAACTAGATTAAAGTCGCATCTCTTCAGCCAGGCATTCATATAATCTTACAGTTCAAACTACAATCCGGCCTCTAGCTCATAAATGCCAGAGGAGAACTGGCCCCCGACTGAGCCTGGGTTCTCCCAAGGTTTTTTTCTCCATTAGGTCACCTGATGGAGTTTTAGGACACCATTAGGTCACCTGATGGAGCTTTAGGACACCATTAGGTCACTTGATGGAGTTTTTCGGTTCCTTGCCACTGTTGCCTTTGGCTTGCTCAGTTGGGGATATTTTGGGGATATTTAATTTAATTTGATCAATCAATAAATTCCACCTGAAACAAACCTTGTTGAATTATTTTAATTTAATACTGTGAAGCTGCTTTGATACAATCTGTATTGTGAAAAGCGCTATAGAAATATACTTGACTTGACTTGACTTAACACTCTACTAAAATACTCTACTAATACTCTACTAACAGTCAGCTAATACTCTACTAGTACTCTACTAATACTCTACTAACACTCTACTAATACTCTACTAATACTTAATACTCTAATAATACTCTACTGATACTCTTCTAAAAAATATCCTAATACTCTACTAACAGTCTACTAGTACTCTACTAATACTCTACTAGTACTCTACTGACACTCTACTAATACTCTACTAACAGTCTACCAGTACTCTAATAATACTCTACTAATACTCTACTAATACTTAATACTCTAATAATACTCTACTGATACTCTTCTAAAAATCTACTAGTACTCTACTAATACTCTGCTAATATTCTACTAATACTCTACTAGTACTCTACTAATACTCTGATACAGTGATCCGGTGATCTGGTGATCCGGTGATCCGGTGATACGCTGATACGGTGATCCGGTGATCCGGTGATATGGTGATCAGTGGGAGAGAGGGCGTCAGGGTGGAGTGTTTCACACATGCTGGCTTGTGTTAAACTTTCTGAACGCTGTTTAATTACAGGTGTGTGTGTGTGTGTGTGTGTGTGTGTGTGTGTGTGCGCGCGCGAGGTGATGTGTGACAGCCACGCTTCTGTCTCGTCCTCATCCCTCATCCCTCATCCCTCTGTGGACACTAACACACGTCGAGGGAGATTGACAGAAGACATGCGAGCTGCTGGTGGGTCATTGACAGGCCGATGCCCGAGTCTTTTAGCACATGGAGCTGCCAGATGTGTGTCGCTCCGGATCCCAGACCCACAGCTCTGACGTCTGAAGTGCTGAGTACTGGAATAAAACAAGCTTTTCATACAAGCTGGTGCTCAGGTTTTCTGTGCTTATTCACACACCTGTGGCCATGCAGACAGAGAGTTACGAGGCTTAAAACTGAAAAATGTATAAAAATAGAAATAATCTGCATGTTTACACACATGACAAGTGACATCAGAGACCAGTTCTAACGCAATGATAAAGATCCAGCAAAGCCTGAAACTGTTGTGTGGTTGAGCACAGACGAGCACTGAACACTATTGACCAGAACATGTCACCGCTGTCTTATAAAGACCTCAGGAACTGTGGACACTTGTGTAGAAGTTAAACATGATGATGAGATGATCAATGTAACTCCACAACAACTACAGAAATGTCTCCACTAACATTCAGAAACGCTTCCTGAGTCTCTCCGTAAGGCTGCACTCGCTACTGGTTATTCTGGGATTCTGGATGAGTGAGATTGGCCTGTTTTGTTATTGCCGGAGTTTCTGAAGCTCAAATAAAGGCTCCGCCCTCTTCTGAGCGGAGGCGGAGCTAAAGCTCATTGCATTTAAAGGGACACACACACAAAAAGGCGTGTTTTTGCTCACACCCGAAAAGGGGCAAATTTGACAAGCTATAATAAATGATCTCGGGGTATTTTGAGCTGAAGTTTCACAGACACATTCTGGAGACACCATTTATATCACATCTTGACGGGGATAATATTTCTCCTTTAAAGTGTGTCCCTGGTCTTAAAGTCACCATGAAATCAAAACGGACGATTCTAATTTTGTTGTTGTTGATATTTTAATGATTTATGGGTGCACATCACTATTGTGTTAATAATCTTGTAAATGTGAATGAGAAACCTGGCAGCTCCTCTAAAATGATCTTCTTGTCCTCATTCTCCTGCCAGATGAAGACACTTTTCAACATCCAGTTACTTCACCGTGAGAAAATCAAGTCCTACGCTACGTATTTGTTTCTACTGTTTCAGTCAGAAATGCGAAATGCAGTTTCATGTTGACCTCAAAAGTCAGAAATGTGAAGCTTGTTAAAGAACTTGCCTGAATTATTCAGTAAAGTCAGGTTGTGTGTTCCTGATGATCGCGGTGAGAGATGCTGTCCTTCACCTGTGCCGTCACCGTTCACTCATGGCGTTTGGTTGATCTGGTGACTCTATAACATCATGTTCTGCTGTGAGTGGATTATGTGTCGTGATCTCTGTGGTTTTAGTCAGATTGAACCCTTTGAAATCTGATCCTTTGAGCAAGAAAAATAATCTTTTGATTAGTTGCGTGATCATATCCATTTTCGTCTTCAAGTGTAGTGTAGTGTAGGAACTACATCGGCATTAAAGCATGATGTTTATTTTTTCTTCCATTATGTTCCACAGGCCATCCTAGTTATTCCTGCTTTCTCCAGAACATTCCCTGGCTAACAGTGTCTCTGGAGAGCGAAGGTCTCGCTCACTGCACTCCTCTCTAACATCACGTCTTCAATATTCAATGAGGGAAACAGAAATTAAGCAGAGTTCAGTGTTTAAAGGCATCAGTGCATTTGGACTGAAGCTGCAGAAAGACTCAGGAAAACTCTTACAATATTTTTATTTTTGTATTTTTTCGATTAGGTCCACTTATAGTGTTAAAAAAAACTGTATGTACTAAAAACGTAATTTAGTTCAGTCATAATGCTAGATTTTATTGATAGACTTCAGTGAATGGAGATTTGATATAAATTAATATTAGTGCTGGGCAACGATTAATCACATCTAAAATAAAAGTTTGTGTTTACATAACATGTGTGTGTGTGTGTGTGTGTGTGTGTGTGTGTGTGTGTGTGTGTGTGTGTGCTGTGTATAATTATTTTTGCATATATAAATACACACACATGCATGTACAGTATATATTTAAGAAATATTGTATATATATTTATACATAATTTATATTATATTATATATAAATATAAATATTTTATATATAAACACATTTTTCTCAAATATATATCTCAAATATATACATGCATGTGTGTGTATTTATATATACAAACATTGTACACAACACACACACACACACACACACACACACATGTTATGTAAACACAAACTTTTATTTTAGATGCGATTAATCGTTGCCCAGCACTAATATTAATTTAAATGTATTACACAAGTTGGTTGATTCAACAATAAGATACAATATTCCAGCTGACATAAATACATTCTAAGAACATTTCACCATCGTTCCCATTATGTTATGAAAACATTGTTTCTGAACATCTAAAACGTCCAGTTTTAAAAATATTTTCCTTGTTGAGGAAACATTACATTGTATCATTCTTCAAACATTATGGAATGTTACTTTTGAATGTTCTCTGAACGTTCTGAAACAAGTAACATTTAAAAAACGTTTGATGAACGTCCAGCTGAAACAATTAAGATAAAAACACTCCATGAATGATGTATAAATGTTGTTTTTGTGCTAATGTTGTTTATTTGATCAGATATCTGATGAATGAGATCATGTACAAATGTTTTTCAGTCCTGATGATCAGCCTGTTAGTATCTTGTAATTCTGGCTCACTTTCCATAATCATGTACATTATCCTCAAAAACTGTCGCGAGATGCAAAAGTATTTAATCACACACAGAAGAAAGAGAGAGAAGGTCATCATGACATGAGAAGGTCTTAAGAGTTCATTCTAACCATCTTTAAACATTAACTTCTTCAGAAATATTGAAATATGAAAGCATACACATTCAGTAAACCTATGAAAAAATGTCTTATTTTACCCATTTACTAAAGTGCAGTAATAAAGCCATCAGA
>NC_138729.1:812969-815469 GCF_965113295.1 Leuciscus leuciscus | reverse complement strand
GAAACAACCCAGTGTTTGAGTAGTTTTTGTGTAACCCAGATCCTGGGTCAGACATAACAACCCAGTGTTTGTGTAGTTTTTGTGTTACACAGATCCTGGGTCAGACGTAACAACCCAGTGTTTGTGTAGTTTTTGTGTTACCCAGATCCTGGGTCAGACGTAACAACCCAGTGTTTGTGTAGTTTTTGTGTTACACAGATCCTGGGTCAGATGAAACAACCCAGTGTTTGAGTAGTTTTTGTGTAACCCAGACCCTGAGTCAGACGTAACAACTCTTCCTTTCTTTCAGGATAAATCAAGAATAAAGTAAACACTGTATTAATGAAACAAAACCACATATTTGTACTAGATGTGTGTGAAATTAACGTGGGAATAAATAAATACTCTGAACTCCAGGTAGGTTTACACAGATTGGGAAAGTCTCGTTTCTCATGTGAAATGGCCTGAAGAAGCGGGAGAATCTGTGTTTCCGCTGTAAAGCTGTTTCGTCTCGATATCACGCTCGACTGGAGTGTGTTTTCCTGCGCCGGCACCAGAGTGCCCAGAAAACAGTAAAGTGTCAGGCCGTAATCCGGTTATCTCGGGCGTGATGGATTAAAGCACAGTCGGGGAGACGCTTCTCCAACATTAGGGTGTCTGAGATGTCAGATCATTAAAAGCTCTCCTTCAGACACTGCATTAGCTTTATTAGCAGATCCCACTCGGAGCACTTCAGCTCTTTCAGCTCTACATTCCGGGGTGTGTTTCCCCGTACAGCGCCGTAACTCGCGGCTTCACTACTATAGTACGATGCATTGTTGAAGAAATCGACTAGCTAGTCACGACTGTTTCCCCAAACCATATTATCGCAAAGTGGTCGTTCAGCCATGTTGGTTAATGATGTCACGAAGGTGTTTGGGTAATAACTACTTTTAATGAATCTGTTTGAGATCGAATTAACGCAAGACTTTTTGCTATAAATTACGAACATGACATCTAAAGACATAATGGGCCCTATCTCGCACCCAGCGCAATTGACTTTGTACACGACGCATGTATCATTCCTATTCATTCCCGGGGCAGTTCAGCAAAAAGAGGAGGCGTGTTCCGGCACAAACGTTCCCTGGTGCTATTTTGCAGTTTCAGAAAACAATTCCGCCACTAACCAGGAGAAACCTAGTCTAAAGTCAGTGGCGCGTTCAGATGCTATTTTAAGGGCGCATGCTTGGCCATAATGTAGCGTGTGCACAACGCACATACACTTTGCTTATCTCATCTACACACAGACAAAACAGTTCACATTTTTAGAAAATCATAGATTGTTACAAGGAAAAATATTCCACACGAGGGAAATCATTGTTGTGTCCATGAAGATGTGAAAAAATAGGCATAAATCTAGCTTACACATTTACCCAAATTATTATACGCCTGTTTAACCGAAGCTAATTTAGGTGTTTCTCCATCCCCAATGTCACTTCTCTGTGTTTTACGGCCCTGACGAGAACGTCGGTCTCCTCGGCTGTGAACCGCTCCCGGCGTGCGTCTGGCAAATCCACCGTTATAATAGCAATCCGCCATGGAACAAGCGCGCCTGCTCTTAAAGGGAATGTGAGATGACGCTCTGATTGGTTTATTTCACGTTACGCCCAAACCACACCTATGAGTAATGAAGCTACTTCAGACCAACACATATTAGATTTGTGTTGGGCGCAAGAGTAATTTATCCCGCCGGTATAATAGCAGCAGCGCCCGAGATCCGCACACAAAGTTACTTGCGTTTCGCGCTTGATACTTGCGTTTCAGATCGTTAAAAGGGCCCTATTTCTCATTTTTCTCAGTTATTTTGCTTTATTTCCAGATTCACTCATAGGCTCGTTCTTACGCACTAGAGCTCGTTCACACATGCGCACTCTTCAGAAACTACGCTTTAAATCTCTTGACAAACTAAAAGACGTAAATGACATTTGTATGTATTCTAAATAAAAGATATAGATTGTACTGAATGTCAGCTTGCTTATTTTGCTCAAGATCAGGATTTATTGAGTCCACATGTCATGCAAACAAGAAACTCCTCTTCTAACCACAGGAGATCTGTCGCTCAAACACACAACTCTGTGATGCGGTTTGCGAATGTTCGTTAGAACTATAGTTTCGGGAAACACAGACTCGTTGAACTGCTGATAACGACACAACTTGAGACCATAGTTGGCTAACGATGCTTTTGGGAAATGCACTCCTCCTCGATTTTTCGTTTCTCGTAAGCCTTCTCCTGGTGATTTCTCATCTAAATCTCAATAACCTAATAGCTCTAATGTGTGAAAATTGATTTTTAGGAACATGCAAACCTTGACCTGCTATTCAATTTCTTGTTCACTTTGTATTTTTCATCTAGCTTCGCCTGTGATTTACGGCAGGTCGTTATCGATAAGCTGCGATTGATTTTTCAGTGACGCTGAACGAGGGTTTCGGAGGCGTGTGGGATTGAGATGAAGACTTTCAGGGAGAGATCATCCCATCCTTC
>NC_138729.1:765469-807969 GCF_965113295.1 Leuciscus leuciscus | reverse complement strand
TTATAAAGCATTTAAAAACACAATTTGGCCGGTGGAGAAGATTGAGAAAAACTTTCTCTGAAATGTATTGTGATTTATTTCTTCAAAAACAAGGCGAGGATCGGCTACTAAATGATTGTTATCAATGTAACGTGACGCACATCTGTATCTCATATTCTCCTAATGTCTCGTACTGTTAAACATGGCATCTCGTACATGAATATGCATATGCAAATGATATGCAGATGAGGATATGCATAGTAAAAGGAGGAGTTGTGAGCTCAGATATGGTTATTTCGGGGAGGAGACGCATGTGAACACACTCTTCCTCTGACTGGGATGATGAAGGGAATCTTGCACAGGTTCTGGCGTACACACGCATTCATAAGTCTGAACATTTGGTGGCGAACGCCATTTTTATAAGGATCAGTTTTATAAATGAGAGCCCTGATGTGTCCAGTTCTGACAGATGAGTTCTGGAAGCTCATGGAAGAAGGGAATGTTTGAGGAATGCGAGAGCTGTGGGTCGGACGTTTAGTGCCACTATAAAGACACTCTTAAACCCCGTTTTAAAAGTTTCTAAAAGCATTTTTGCTCTCAGGGGTTGTGGCGCTTTAACAGTGATGGAGTTTGATGAAGGGCTGGAGACGCTCCCACACACACACACACACACACACACACACACACACACACACACACACACACACACACACACACACACACACACACACACACACACACACACACACTGGTTTTCATTAAGGCCTGAGGTGTGTTTGACCAACAGATCGTGTGACTGTACAGTAATATTAAGACTGGACGATCATGTTTATCCTGTTCTCCAGAAGATGAAGCCGAATGAGTGTCATAATCATTTGATAACTAACAAGTATTCATTACTTTCTGCCTTAAATTATTACATTGTTGAAATAAATATATTTTTAGCTAAGTGTCATTTGTATATGTATATTTCTGAAATGCATAACATACACAGTCTCCTCTGATAACAGATCACTGTAATGTGGACTCATGCATTCACTGTAAAGCTGCTTTGAAACGATGTGTAATGTTTATTTGATACAAATAAATGTGAATTGAATTGTACGGAAACCTTCTCATCTTCTCATCTTCTCATCTTGAATCTGCTCTCATTCCTCATTCATGACTGAGCGTTTGTGCATTAACACTGCAGAACTTCTGGTCAGTGTAAAGATCAGACCTTGCCTCTCACTTACATCTCATAAAAACCACTTTTATTAGCACTTTCTGCCTTTATTAGCTCTATTCCAGAGTCGGGGAAATGCTTTCTGTGGGAAAGAGCTTCTCAGGAGATGGAGAGACTCTTTCTGATCAGAGCTGGAGGACAAACTAATGTTCAGCGACTGAACAGTTTCTGGAGCGCTTCCGTATAATAATAACAGAATATTAAAGTCTCTGAGGTTTGCTTTGAGTCATGTATCGTGAGGAGATTACGGCGGATGATGAAACACGAGGGAACTCTGTTAGTCGGTCCAGACGTGAGGAGCGACTCAAACACACTCCATGTTTGACTGGATTACAGCGATGCTTGTGTTGTTTGAGTTCCCTGTACAAACACACAGATCTGCTCCGATTAATCCAATCCCGAGATCCCGAGATCCTGTTTATCTGTCGATGAGGATACAGTTCTCTGGAAAAGAGCCGCATCTGGAGCTTCTCTGACGTCCACTAATCTGAACTGATGAGATTTATCAATATCAGTCTCATCTCACAGACATAATCACGTTACAGACTTTATTTGTGCATCTGCCATTTTTTTTTTTTTTTTATGTCCTATGGATGTTTTTTTTGTGTGTTTTTCTGGGATATTTGATCCGTTGTAACAAAAGTTCTTGCATTAATTCAAAAGCATTACTTTAATTTGTGGAATAAATTCAGGATATTACTTGTATGAAACATGTTCTTTGAGTCTTAATGCATGTGTGACTCTTTATTTGGGGAATATTTCAATCCTCCGGGATGATAAAAACAACATTCCAGAACTGATTATAATAGCTATACAAATTGTATTATTATTATTATTATTATTATTATTTCATCTTTGAGATGTTAAAGTTCTGCTCAGACAATATCATTTCCCGTCTATAATAGATTTAAAATCAGGAAAATTCTATTTTGGACTTTGGAAAATCATATTTGAATGTAATGGTGTTTTGGGAAATGCAGTTATTAGACGTGCTTTTGGGAAAAACATCCCCAGGTTACATTTAAAGAATATTCATTCATAAACAAATCATTTCATTTAGTTAAAGTATAATTTTCTTCCATGAAATTAATCAAGTGATATAGATCATGTCAGAGGTTTGTCCAATATTTCCTTTAGAAGCTGTCATTACATCCCGTCAACACGAGACACACACACACACACACACACACACACACACACACACACACACACACACACACACACACACACACACACACACACAGAGTCTTCATCAGATCTTTATGGTTTTATTCCAGAATAAAATAGATGTTTTGATTTTCATGCTTTCAAGCTCCACGAGGATGTGTGTGTGTGTGTGTGTGTGTGTGTGTGTGTGTGTGTGTGTGTGTGTGTGTGTGTGTGTGTGTGAGCGTAACACTCCACGTTTCCTCTAGTCAGGCACAGCAGGAGAAATGAATCACAGTGACGAACGACACGCTCTTCACTAAAGACGTTAAACTGAACAAATGGATCTTTAATTTACGACGGGCTTCGGTCAGCACTACACACTAAACACACTAAACACACTAAACAGTAAAAAAATTTTTTTTATATATTTAAGAAAATGTGTTATTTATATATATAAAATATTTATATTTAGAAATTAAAAGAATTATGTATAAATACACTAGTCAACATTTGAAGTGCATCAAAATCTTTCATCAAAGTTATACATGAATTTTGAATAATACCCGTTCTTGTCTTGTTTTTGATTCGGTTCACATGTTGACTACTGTGTATATATACAGTATGTACAGGAAAATATTTCTTAAATATATACATGTATATGTGTGTGTATTTATATATATACAAAATAATTATACACAGCACACACACATACAGTATATTATGTAAACACAAACTTTTATTTTGGATGTGATTAATAGTTGTCCAGCACTAATATATATATATATATTTATATAAATAGCCCAGTTTAGGGCAGAGAACACAGTTAATGTTCCAGCTGAGTCAGGACTGACGCGACCAGTGGAGTCTAATCGCTGTGATGAAGCACATATACAATAAGTTTATATATATATATATATATGAAGAAGCGGAGGCGTGTGGGCCGGTCCCGAAACGCTTTAATCATCCAGTCTCTAATGAACGGAGGCTGAGAGTCTGAGGACTGAGGAAGAGGGACGGCGATCTCTGGAAATGATTACTGACTCATTTCCTTGTTTATCGTGCCTTTGAAAGAGGGAGACCGGCCCAGCGCTCCTTCTCCTCTCCTCCTCCTTCTCTCCTTCTTCACTCCACTCTTCTCTGATCATTGTTGGCCCACTTTGGCGCACTAGATCAATCCTGCTTCTTTTCTGTTCCTTCTCGTTCCCTTGTTTCCCTCGAGTGGGAGAGCCAGCTTAGTCTGAAGTTAATGGCTGGAAATCTCCAACTAACCTCCCCAACAGCTGTCTCTTCAGCCGCTTTCTTTTTCTCCTTACGATTCCTTCCTTTCTTACGAGTTCCCCCTCGTTGTTTTGTTTTCCCGTTCTCTCCTCCCCGAACCAATCAAAAGGAGGATGAAGGCAATGGGTCCACTTGTTGATAAAACAACCACTCAAGCCGAGTTTCTCAAAATTGGCTTTCTACACACAAGTGTCTGGAGGCCGGAAGGGAGGTGAAGGACGGGCTCTCTTGTTTTCATCCGAGTCTTGTTGAAAAGAAGAATAGAGAAAGCCTGGCCGTTGGACTTGTCTTTCATTCGGAGTCCACCCTCAAAAGGCAATTGGGGTTTTGGGTCCCGGCGGAGCGAGCATTAATGACGTAAGAGCTCGGCGTCCTGAACTTCACCCAACACGGCCTCATTCTATATGAAGGAGAAAGAGTTCAGAGATCCCAGAATCCACGGTGTCCGTAAAAAACACTGGGTTAAAAACAACCCAAGGTCTGGGTAAATATAGGACAGAGGACATGTGGGGTTAGTTTTACCCAGCAAACTGGGTTCTTTATTTGACCCAGCATATAGGGTTTATTTGTTTTTACTAGTAGTTTTTTATTTATTACTTCATAAATGAATTGATGTTTACAGATTAACTTAAATCCTCAAAACTTAAAATAAAATAAAATAAATACTCCACACAAACTCTAGTTTGCATGATAATTCCTTTATTTTTGATCATATTTAACAGTATATACTGGTTGATCTACTTTCCTGTAGCTCAACCTGTAGAGCGTTAGCACTTGCAACACCAAGGTCATGGGTTCAATTCCCAGGGAAAGCAAGAACTGATAAGAATGTAAATGTGTAGCTTGAAATGCAATGTAAGTCGCTTCGGATAAAAGTTTTGAATACATATTGCATACATTTAAGCTTGTTTAACAAATATTAGATGTAAAAATTGAAACATTTAGAAGTAATTTGAGTGTAATGGCCCAGTCTCTCTTGTCTTGTTTCCACTGTAACGCACTGGATCTTGAGAGCTTGTGTCGTGTTCAGCGGAGGATCTTATAACTCCAGACGCCCTGCGTTTCACTAGTTGCTGAAATATGCTGTGACTCCATAACCTGTCCATAAACGATCAGTGTACAGTTCTGACAACATATTTCAACTTTATAAGCATTTACATTCTGTCTTTTTTTTAAATAAATCATAAAATTTGTTTGCAAAGCATTCAGGCATTTGCATTACGAGAAAAGACCGACGCCACACTTGTCTAGGAGACTCACATCGCGCCCCTGTATGTTGCTTTGCCAAAAATTAAACGATATACAGAACAAAAACGAATTTATAGCTACAAAAAATTTACACAAAACTACCCAAACACTGGGTTGTTACGTCTGACCCAGGATCTGTGTAACACAAAAACTACACAAACACTGGGTTGTTACATCTGACCCAGGATCTGGGTAACACAAAAACTACCCAAACACTGGGTTGTTACGTCTGACCCAGGATCTGGGTTACACAAAAACTACACAAACACTGGGTTGTTACGTCTGACCCAGGATCTGTGTCACACAAAAACTACACAAACACTGGGTTGTTACGTCTTGACCCAGGATCTGTGTTACACAAAAACTACACAAACACTGGGTTGTTACGCCTGACCCAGGATCTGTGTAACACAAAAACTACACAAACACTGGGTTGTTACGTCTGATCCCAGGATCTGTGTTACACAAAAACTACACAAACACTGGGTTGTTACGTCTGATCCCAGGATCTGTGTTACACAAAAACTACACAAAATTTACCCAAAAGGCTCAACCCAGGATTTGGGTAGAATAAATAACCCAGATGTGTTAGAGTGTACACGTGGGCTTCTAGCTTCACATGGACATGCTTAAAGCAAAAATGCACATATCCTTTACCAATTAAGTGCGTTTGAACTGGTGTGGCTTTACCGACCCCGGCTCACTCCACCTGCTGTTTTTATTTGCTGGCATCTTTATGTTACAGTGATTAATGGACCAGAATGCCCCTCCTGAGAGCAAACGTGACCTTCCATTCACACACACGCAGCCGCCTGTTCATTATATCTCCCGTAATTTCCACTGACAAGTAAACAATTAACCTGTGTGTGCAATAAGAGACCAGAATCAGGACAATCCCTCCTCGGCTTGATGACAGCAAATGTTGTTCCTCCAGGATCTGTGTGAGTGTCTGCGAAGGTCCGCTCCGAACCCCGGATCCCTGGAGCCACACACACATTCATCTGAAGCCGGTGACGCTGGCGTCTACAGTACCAGGGCTGTTTTTTGCGATGTCAGACCTGTCAGCTTTTCACTTGCAATTAATATCTGCCTGCTTCAAGCTCATCAGTTGTCACAAGTTTAGCACCCAGTCACACGAGCGAACAAATCAGGCTAAGGCAGAATGACACCACTGGTGTGAAGGAAGATACTAATTCTGGATAATTAGCTGACAAGAGCATGAGAGAGAAAGGATGGAGGCGAGGAAGAAGGGAGGAGAGAGAGAAGTGGCAGTGCGTCGTAAGCGTTTCTGTCACCCGTTGATCTCTCTCTCTCTCTCTCTCTCTCTCTCTCTCTCTCTCTGTCTGTCCTTCTGACCTCTTTCCATTCTTCTTTGTCCTAGGATCAAATCTTTCACAGTAGCACAGCTTTATCAAGCTCAGACGAAGCCTGAGGTCATAATTCTGCCTTTATTAGAGTAGCGATAATAGATAACAACGTTATTTTTAGACCAATCTCTTGTTACCAAAGCAGAAGATGCCGTATTCCAGGGTGTCCTTAGAGCCCGGGACACACCAAGTCGACGGTTAGCCGACTCAGTTTCCTCAGTGTCTTCCACACCGTCGGCTGAAATCGGTCCTCTTCGGCTTTGTTTCGGCCGATTCGACATGTTGAATTGGCGTCGGGCCGTCTGTGAGAGAGAGAACTCTGATTGGCTGATCAGCTTAGTGAACGAGTCAGTGCATGAGAATAATAGCAAAACAGTGAGCAAAGAAGTCAGAACGGTTCAGATAGAAGCTGTTCTAATGTTACGTCATCTTACACGAGTGTTCCTCAGCGAATATTTCAATATTAGCATGAGCGGAGTGGAATAAAGAAAGTGTTTAGCAGGATTGATTTTCATAATGGTAAGCACTGCTTTGTTTATGGTGTGTGTTTCTGCAGCCTCGGTTTCCCTTTCTGAATGACGAATATAGATGAAAATATCTGCAGAAATGTCTCATTTACACACAGGCACATTATTAGAATAGCGATAATAGATGACAACGATATTTTTAGACAAATCTCTTGTTCCCAAAGCAGAAGATGCCGTATTCCAGCGTGTCCTTAAAAAGCAAGGCTTTCGTGCTAATGGCTTTTCAGAGAAACTCAACATTTTTATAGGACTGAAATGCATATGCGTCAAAACCATGAGATCCCAACAATGCATGTCAACATAAATCCATTAATATTGATGATGAAAAACCAGCAAAACAGCTTTCTGTCTGCACAGTCCTTGAGGGAATGGATGGAGCATTCACTGAAAAACTCAATTTCCATTTGAATGCAGTTGCTTCTATTCTCAGCAGTCAGAGAAACGTTCCACTCAGAGTAACATGATCCAAGTGGCCAGTATGTACACAGCAATTAGTGACATCTTTCTTTCCACATTTCCCTAATGCGGCCTTTATATATTTCGAGCATCATCTGTATTGGTGGGATGGTCATCTCTCAGATGAGAACTTCTACTTGATTGTCATGAGTGGTGTGTGGATTAAAGGATTAGTTCACTTCAGAATTAAAATGTCCTGATCATTTATAGTGGACTTCATTGGGGTCCAACGGGTTGAAGGTCCAAAAGTCAGTTTCAGTGTAATCCTAACCCTAACCACTAATGCTGGTCTTGCTCTAGCTGTGATGCGACACACATTACGTAATCAGGTTGAAAGGTCAAGCGTGACGTAGGCGTAAGAATAGACCCAGTGTTTATAAAGGGAACGTGCAAAGACTGAGTCAAACGACATTTACAACAAAAAAAAAAAAGAAAGAAAGAAAGGTAAAACAACGATGTCGGACGATTTTGAGCTTTTTGAACCGGAACACGCGTGACCTTTCAACCTGATTATGTGTGAAGTCGTGGATGTGCAAGACGAGCATTTGTGGTTTAAAAGTATATAAATGTTTATTTTGTTATAAAATGTCGGCTGGTTTGTCTAGATAAGACTCTTATTCCTCTGCTGGATCGTGTCGAGACTTTGAAGCTGCACTGAAACTCACATCTGGACCTTCAGCCCGTTGGACCCCATTGAAGACACTATATGGAGAACAATCCTGGAATGTTTTCCTCAAAAACCTTCATTTCTTTTCGACTGAAGAAAGAAAGACACGAACATCTTGGATGACGTGCGGGAAAGTGAATTATCAGGACATTTTAATTCTAAAGTGACCTAATCCTTTAATACAGCCCATATCTGAGACTGTTGTCTACAACACAGCTGTAAAATATCACTGATGTAAATGTGATTCCCATCGTCGCCAGGATCTCTGACGCATTCGGTGACCAGCGGTGTTTCTACAGGGTTGTGCTGGCGTAATGACGGGTGTAAATCACAGAGTTTGGGGCATATAGCAGGTCATTATCACCATGTCTGCTTCATCAGGAGAAGATTAGACGACATTCTCTGCAGCGAAACACAGGAACAAGTCAAGTCACCTTTATTTATACAGCGCTTTTTACAACACAGAGTGTTTCAAAGCAGCTTTACAGAGATAACAGGAAAATAATGCAACAAAGTTTGTTTCTAGAAGAAAATAGTGTCTCAGTCCAGCTTAAGTAAGATCAGTGATGGTTAATTTTTGTTGAAAAAATTATTATTTTAGTTCATTTATATATATAGCCGCTCTGGAGAAAACCGTGATGTCATCATCCAGCTCAGTTCAGTTCTCATATAATGGTGTCAGTGCAGGAGATCAATAATATTGTTGAATATTAAATGTCCCCAACTAAGCAAACCAAAAGCCAAAGATGACAAAGGCGGGACATCAACAAAAAGAGGAACATCCGAGAGCCCGACGAGTACGTGTTCGCAACACACCTGGAAAAGAGGTGTAACTTCTGCGATCTGCACGCTATTAATGGCAAGAATGAATTATTGTTATTATTGTATAGTTTCATACACAAAATCAGCACAATAGCTCAAAGCAAGACCCAGGGCAGGGTCACTACAAGGTCACCTTTGAAGTACACACCCAACAGTGTAGTTGCAGACAAAACATATAAAACAAACAAGCATGAGTGTTTGTGCGACAGTCACAGGAAGACTGTGACACTGACACTATAATTAGTCAGAGGTTATAAGCTTTGATTCTTGCCCAGAATTACACTTGAAGCCAAAAAGCCAGTGGGCACGAGGAAGCTCAGGCTTTGTTTAAAGCACGCTGACATGAAAACACACTTGAAGGGGGAAAGAAACGTTCCGTGACTAATCCGAAGTGACATTTCGGATGTCAGAATTATCGCATCAGCCTGTGGGTTTTTGGAGTCCATTAAAAAAAAAAACCTGACGACCGCTGAAGTTACACCTTATCATTTATTGTTTTTTTTAACACTTATACATTCATTTAAATCCTTTAGGAACACTCTAAAAACACTGGGTTAATTTTGGGTTGTTTTTACCCAAACACTGGGTTGTTACGTCTGACCCAGGATCTGGGTTACACAAAAACTACACAAACACTGGGTTGTTACGTCTGACCCAGGATCTGGGTTACACAAAAACTACCCAAACACTGGGTTGTTACGTCTGATCCAGGATCTGGGTTACACAAAAACTACCCAAACACTGGGTTGTTACGTCTGATCCAGGATCTGGGTTACACAAAAACTACACAAACACTGGGTTGTTACGTCTGACCCAGGATCTGGGTTACACAAAAACTACCCAAACACTGGGTTGTTACGTCTGACCCAGGATCTGGGTTACACAAAAACTACCCAAACACTGGGTTGTTACGTCTGACCCAGGATCTGGGTTACACAAAAACTACACAAACACTGGGTTGTTACGTCTGACCCAGGATCTGGGTTACACAAAAACTACCCAAACACTGGGTTGTTACGTCTGACCCAGGATCTGGGTTACACAAAAACTACCCAAACACTGGGTTGTTACGTCTGACCCAGGATCTGGGTTACACAAAAACTATCCAAACACTGGGTTGTTACGTCTGACCCAGGATCTGGGTTACACAAAAACTACACAAACACTGGGTTGTTACGTCTGACCCAGGATCTGGGTTACACAAAAACTACCCAAACACTGGGTTGTTACGTCTGACACAGGATCTGGGTTACACAAAAACTTCCCAAACACTGGGTTGTTACTTCTGACCCAGGATCTGGGTAACACAAAAACTACCCAAACACTGGGTTGTCACGTCTGACCCAGGATCTGGGTTACACAAAAACTACACAAACACTGGGTTGTTACTTCTGACACAGGATCTGGGTTACACAAAAACTACCCAAACACTGAAAAAATAATCCAAAAAACTGACCCAAAAGGCTCAACCCAGGATTTGGTTTGAAAAAATAACCCAAGATTTTTTAAAGTGAAGTCAAAGCTTTGTCTGACTTCATTTACTTTGACAGACATGCATAATTTTCAGCATGGCAGGAGATATTTACCAGCATCAAATCATGCACGGTGTAGCAAACGATTCATAGGAAAACTTGATTAGAGAAGTTAACCCCACAGTTGAGCCCATTCCACCTCTCTGGGCAGGGTTCAGGGGTCAGCGTACACCGGCTCCAAGACAGCGGAGGCCCTACATATTTGAAATGATATCCATTACTGTTTGTGACAGGCCTTCCCGAGCGCAGGCTTTGATGCTCTCTCAGACTGACAAGCTGAGTCCAGTGACACTGATGGCTTTGGGCACAAATCAGAGGCGGCTTCTCCATCCCGGCGCTCCGTGTTTTAGTGCCCCTCTTGTGTCTCAGGAAGGCGTGAATGGGAAGAACGCATTAAAAGCCTAAATCCCATCCTCTCGACACTCTCTTATATCACTCCTCTCCTGTGCGCAGATGAGAGTTATCTTTAAAGGTCGTTGAAGAGACGAGGCGGACCGGAGTGAAGAGCGAGTGAAGGCCATGCGCATTACAGAACAAAAGAAGCTCTTTGCGCTGTGTGATTCTCTCTGACAACTAATGTATTCTGCTCTTGAGGGCTTTAAAAGCCAATTTACAGCATTTTTCTTGCAAGAATTTATTCACAGTCCAAGCCATGTCCTAAGTGATGATGCAGTGAGTTCTGTGCAAGAAGATATCGTAATGCTCAGCATAGATGTGAATGTGGAACAGGGTTGGACGAGTGTGAATTTGAATCAACTGGCCATTATATATGAGGGTGACATCAACTCTAGTCTTTTACATTATCCTTTTTGGCTAATTATGCCTATTTATTCTACATTGTTCAGTCCCACTGTATATTATGTGTCTTCAAGGGGTCCTGTTATTAGCCTGGCTGCGCCCTCCTACGCACTTCCGCTCAATTTCATTTTCCTTCAGTACTACGTCTGGGACTGCTGTATATTCTTAGGTTTCCAGAAACCAATTTTTTGTAGGACCAATCAGCGAACAGAGGGAGTGGCTGAGAACGATGACGTTGATGTAGTGCGTCAGTTTGAGTTGGAGTTCAGTAATGGCAGCGGAGAAAGACGTGAGAAAAGCTATTCGGTCCGTTGTTGCAAAACTGCCGAATATGTAAGGAATAATTGACGACAGGCCGTTGAATTATTAGAAAAATAATGCACACCCGAGGTGGTAATGCGGTCACGACGCGAAGCGGAGTGGCCGTTACACCTCGGGTGTGCATTATTTTTCTAATAATTCAACGGCCTGAAGTAAATTATTCCGCTTATACTACAGTTACCACACCTCGAAACATTGTTCAGATTATGTATTTCAAGACGTTGGTAAAGTTTTTGTCATTAAAATGCTCTTGTATGTAGGACTAATTTGCTAATTCCAAAACGTCATTTTAGAGTTAGTAACGGAGGTTTGAGCCGCTGATAGCAGACTAATGCTGAGTTAGGGTTAGGTAGAGTTAGTAACGGAGGTTTGAGCCACTGATAGCAGACTAATGCTGAGTTAGGGTTAGGGTTAGGTAGAGTTAGTAACGGAGGTTTGAGCCGCTGATAGCAGACTAATGCTGAGTTAGGGTTAGGTAGAGTTAGTAACGGAGGTTTGAGCCACTGATAGCAGACTAATGCTGAGTTAGGGTTAGGGTTAGGTAGAGTTAGTAACGGAGGTTTGAGCCACTGATAGCAGACTAATGCTGAGTTAGGGTTAGGGTTAGGTAGAGTTAGTAACGGAGGTTTGAGCCGCTGATAGCAGACTAATGCTGAGTTAGGGTTAGGGTTAGGTAGAGTAAAGAAAGGAAGTAAACGTTTCTCAATGGAGAGAGGCCAGACTCTCTGTACAAATGAAATGTACGAGAGTCTGGTAGAACCAGGCTATCTTGTTACGCCCTTTTACGAAGTCTTGATTTTGTTTTTGGTGTGTTCTCGAACTTGATTTGAAAACATATTATTTTTCACATTATTCCAGCTCCTCTCTCCCCAGTCTGAGCGAACGCACCGTTTCCATGAAGCCCCTCCTTCCAAAATACAAAATGTGCTGTGATTGGTTAGCTGGCCCAGTGTGCTGTGATTGGCCCATTGTGCTTTGATTGACACCTTTAGCGATGTTCGGGAAATGTCCCGAAAAAATAGCATAATAGGACCCTTTAAACTACAACGTACTCGCAGAAAACAAATGAATTGTTTGCTGCTACAGAAGTGGGATACGGTTGAAGACAGGGACGGGTTTGGTGGGATTGGTTGGTTTGAGGATGGGTTAATAAAGGTGGGCAATGGGTTATTTCAACCCAAATCTGAGTCAAATATGGACAAACCCAGTCATTGGGTTAAATTAAATGGGTTTAATAAATAAACCCAACGGTTGGGTTTGTCCATATTTGACCCAAATTTGGGTTAAAACCACCCTGCATTTTTTAGAGTGCAACGTTAACAGGGTAATTATAGACTATAAAATGAATAACTATAAATTGCAATATGAAATGATTTCTTCATCTATCCAGTGTCACACTATAAATGCTCAATATCTTGTAACTGACCCTACCAGACTTCTATTGCCCACTGGAGATGCTCATCTGGCCTGATGATTGACAGCAGCTCCCATCCAATGGCGCGCTCGCTCTCTGTTGGACGTGAGTGTTTGTGGCACGTGAACACACACGGCCCGGCCGCCCACTGTCGGTGTGTCACAGGCGTTCAGCGCCGGCACCAGCGTGTGGAGCTCCAGATCTCCAGCCCACGGCTTCGGGCCACCATGCCAGACCCATCTCTTCACTCTCAGGCCGATTTGTGCTGCTATTTCCCCAAGCCCACATTTATTTCTGTCAGTTTCCATATTCTTGTACTCAAAGCTTGTTTGGGCTTTCTTGGTGGATGAAATCGGAGAGCCACAGGCTGAAGGAACCGGTTTCTACAGGCTGACGGACCGGCCTCTGAGAAACACACCAAACCGGTCTCCGCTAACCCTGTCAGAGACACTGAAATCAGATCCACAAGCAGCATCTGATGCTGTGAACATCACTGTTTCAGTTTCGCCAGCCAACACGGCAAACAATGCTTTTCTACTCAGTATTTTAGTCTTGTTTCCAGTCCAAATATCTAAACATTCTTAAATCAAGAAGCATTTAAAATTAAGCGAGTTTTTGCTTAAAGGGAGAATTCACCCAGAAATTAAAATTAGCCCATGATTTACTCACCCTGAAGTCATCCTAGGTGTATATGACATTCTTCTTTCAGACAAATTTAATCAGAGTTATATTAAACAATGTCCTGGCTCTTCCAAGCTTTTTTAATGGGAGTAAATGATTATATTTTTTTGGAAGTCCTTCAGAGCCTATCCATCCGTGATACAAGTGCTCAAAACGGTTCTCCAGGGATTAATAAAGGCCTTCTGAAGTGAAGTGATGCGTTCGTGTAAGAAAAATATCCATATTTAAAACTTTATCGACTAAAATAAGTAGCTTCCGTCAGACGGCTTTACGCAAGTCGACCAACGCCACGAGAGAAACACTTGAACTTGACGCACAACGTAATGACGAACGCGATTGACCAGCCCTGTCTGTTTAAATTACGAGAGGCGTCAAAGCTTACGCTACTCCTACGTCATACATCGTCAAGTATTACTCTTTGGCGTAAGATGACTTGTCATAAGTCGACACCATTGCTGAGTATTTCCTCCTTAAAACTGCAGTGAACCAAAGACAGTCTCAAAAACACGCTTTGAAATCGCTGGTGTTTCTGACGTCACAAACTACCTTGTAACCAATCAGATCAACGTGTGATCGTCAACCAGTGGATCTCTGAGCTGAGTGAGTGAGTGAGTGGAGGTGGGGCTCATTTGCATATTCATAGAACCGCGCATACTAAATGAGGCAATGGTGTCGCGTTACATTCAAGATATTTTATATAAGGTATTTTTTATTTTAAATGTCATTTTGGTGATCAAAGATGAGTTTTAAGGAATAAAATGATTGACTACAGGGGGACTTTAACGTATAGGAGAAACCGAGAGATTGTTTAGGAGGCTGGTATTGATAGAAAGTTGAAGCACAACTGAACTTTTATGGTGGAGCAAGTTGGGTTTCGACTGGCCTGAGACTTTCTGTTAGTCTGAGCAATGTTTTTAGGAAATAGACATGTGGAAACGTGCATTAAAGTGTGGCGTCAGGCAGTAATTTACCCTGAGATCACAGGACCTCTGGTTAGAAGTCATAGCAATGTTGTGTCCAATCTTCCTGATGGCTCTCGGCTTTGCTTTGCTCTTCTTTTCTAATGGGATGAGTCCTGATGCATTGATCGGACCCTCCCGTTCCTGCCCTGACATAACCGTTAGAAGAGATTTGTCCATTATATTGACGCTGCTGATTTACTCTTAAGATTCTCTCCACCCCTCCAATCAAAGCTAAAGACGAGACCTCCCACAAGCAATGAAACCGAGCTACAACTCTTCCTGAAGCAATCGGCCTGCCGAAACCACGTGCTTTATGTGAAGGCGAATGTGGCTGAAATAAGCCTTGTAAAAGAGCTGAGACCTGCGATTTCCCAAAGCCCTGGTCATTTAAGAAGAGGCGATCTCACAGTTCCTCGGCAGATCATAAAAGATAATTGCGCAGCCTGAGCTTTTAAAGCGCTTGAGAGCGAGAGCTGTGGGGTGGTCAGGAGGGAACGGTGTTGAGTCGCCAGAGAGAGCGCAGAAACCCTACATTTAAGAGCTCAGGTTTGTCACAGTTAAAGGGAAGACTTTGTATGTCTCTGACACATCTAATGCGGTTCATGAAGCTCGTTCCTGATGAGTTGATGATTTGAAGTGTGTTAAATAAGGAAGACATTAGTGAAAGCCACTGGCGTGAGTATAGGCTACTACTATGAATCTTCTCGGGTCTATGAGGGACAGAGATGTCCCTTTAAGGCACATTGTTGACTCCAAGGCCCTGCAGTTTCCACATATATTTAAAAGCCCCATGACCTTTTCCAGTAGTTCATGATTTACTTGATGATTAAGAAGAAAGATATAGCATTTTTTTTAATAAAATATATTTCTGTCCATGTTTTTCTAGACAGTGAGAATCTATTTTATTTCTATGTATTAAAACCCTGTGTTGCTCTTCCATCACTGTTAGATAATAGTTAACTTCCGTCACAATTTTTTACTTTACCCATTGTAATGGGACGTAACTTGGTAAAGGTTTTGGCACTTCAACACACACACACACACACACACACACACACACACACACACACACACACACACACACACACACACACACACACACACACACACACACACACACACACACACACACACACACACACACACACACACACACACATCATAATTGGAAAGATTAAATGGCCCTATTGAGCTTGCAGTCAAAATTTGCTGCATTGGAAATGAATGGGAATTTAAGCACTTTTTTTTTTTGAGATATCAACCTCAAATTTGGAACACAGCTCATATAGATTTATGGCTTTAATTTTCTCAGTTTTACAGTGAAGCATGTTTTGGAAAATATATATTTCATATAACAATGAAAATAGTATTTTTTTGTATTTTCATAATAAAAAAAACAACAACCTTTTTTCACTTCAGCAATAATCTGCCAAGTGTCTTCTTTAAAAAGAGACCAACTGGAAATTTCCTTTTCATCTCTATGCTCAAAAAGTGGTTAACAGGTAATAAATGGATTATAACTACTGCATAGATATAATTTAGTACCATAAAATGCCCTAAAATTACAAAATATGACATAAATAAAAAACATTATCAAACTAAAATATAGTAAAATCATTGCATTGAAATAATAATGAAAAAAATAAATCTTTAATTTTTTAAAGCAACACGAGGACCACCAGAGTGTTAATATAAGAAATATCTTGATTTCTGGTTGTTTTTTAATGCTTGTCTTGTCTTGTATTTGTGTAACTCCTCTCAGTCATCTCGAGGTCGAGAGCCGCTGCTGCACTGGTGGTTTTGATCCATTAAAGGCACGGTTTTGCAGATTGGTCTCAGGTTGAGGTGTTTGCTCGGGTTCTTTCAGGCTCTGCGGGGAACTAAATCAGAAAGCTTTTCATGGCTGTCAGGTTGAGGCCGCGAGTTTGCTTTATCCAGACGCGCTGGTCTCCAGACGTAGATCTGGAAGTTGACGAGGTGTTGGAGCAGGTAAAGCACAGATCGTAACCCCAGAACACAGTCTGACCACACAAGAGCAGATCCACACGCCGGGAGGTCTGAAGAACACGAGAACATGAGAACACGAGAGCCAAAGATGAGACTCAACACTCTCTGTGCCAGAGCTCAATGCGTTCTGCAGTCATTTGAGTAGTTCTATCGATTAGGGCGAACAAAAATATGTTGTAAAAACGTTTCGCTAACGGTCCCATTAAGTTATGAATACATTATTTCTGAGTGAACACTCAAAACTGAAATGTTTCACGTTATGGGAACATTACATTGTATCATTCTTCAAACATTATGGAATGTTACTTTTGAATGTTCTCTGAACGTTCTGAAACAAGTAACATTAAAAAACAAGTATAAATATATATATATATTAATGAATGATGTATAAATAGTTTTTTTGTTCTAATCTTTGAGAATATGAATAAAGACTGGATAACTTTGAACAGACGTATTAACGCTATACTGGAAGAACGTTCCCTGTTTGTACTGGAAATTGCCTAGAGACGTGTAATCCCGTGTTTTAGATGATTTATTCTGGTGATTATTTGTAAAAATGCAGTTTTTATGAACATGCTCCATATTCAGGTCTCATACACTCTGAAGTCTGAGGAGTGTAATTCATTTTCTGAAGCTTTATTAAATCAGTGCTGGAGTGAGACGACACAACAGATCCATGCTAATGCAGTGCTCAGAATCACATTACACTGATGGACACACACCGGCACGCTTCGTCTGAACTCAGATCAGTTATAGAAGTGTTCCTGAGAGCATCCACTGATGGACACACACCGGCACACTTCGTCTGATCACAGATCAGTTATAGAAGTGTTCCTGAGAGCACCGGCACGCTTCGTCTGAACTCAGATCAGTTATAGAAGTGTTCCTGAGAGCATCCACTGATGGACACACACCGGCACGCTTCACCTGAACTCAGATCAGTTATAGAAGTGTTCCTGAGAGCATCCACTGATGGACACACACCGGCACACTTCGTCTGATCACAGATCAGTTATAGAAGTGTTCCTGAACGCTGTTAGTGGAGCTGCTTTAGCTTGATCTACAGTCTGGAGGTGAAGGTTTATTCTCCTGACCCGCTTCAGTCGTTTGATCTGTGTGTGTGTGTGTGTGTGTGTGTGTGTGTGTGTGTGTGTGTGTGTGTGTGTGTGTGTGTGTGTGTGTGTGTGTGTGTGTCCTGTCACTGGCGTACGGTGAGCGAGACACAGGCCACACACACACTTTTACACAGTTCAACAGAGTCAAAGCTGAGCATAAACATGTTATACTGCATGTGTGTCGCCCTAAATATAAGATCTTTAAACTTTACAAAAAAACTGGAGATTGTGAAGCTGAACATGAAGATTACACAAAGCTTTCCAGCCGTGGTGACTCTCCAAAATTGTTTAGTAACACTCAACTCAACTCAACTTTTATTTATAAAGCACTTTCAAACCCATTAGAATGGACCAAAGTTCTGTCCATAAATAGCAAATAACTCTAAAATACATAGAAACATAAAATAACATCAAAACATGACACCAAGAAAATCACAGTTCTCAGACCTGATCAAACACCAAAAGCTTGATAAAATAAGTCTTCAAGTCCTTTATTAAGTCCTAACTCTTTATGGTCCACTTCATATATTCTTCTGTCTATAAGTAACTACTACATGTCAACTATCAGTCATTAGAGTATTAGTCGACTGTCTCCTTAATATCTGAGAACACTTTATTCTGATGCTCAATTCTGCTGATTATAAGTATTATAACTCTACTACTACAATACTCTACTAACACTCTACTAATACTCTACTAATACTCTACTACTTTAATACTCTACTAATACTCTACTAACAATCTACTAATACTCTACTAATACTCTACTAACAGTCTACTAATAATCTACTAATACTCTACTAACAGTCTACTAATACTCTACTAATACAATACTCTACTAACACTCTACTAATACTCTACTAACACTCCACTAATGCAATACTCTACTAATACTCTACTAATACAACACTCTACTAATACTCTGACACTCTACTACTACAATACTCTACTAATACTCTACTAACACTCTACTAATACTCTACTAACAGTCTACTAATACTATACAAATACTCTAATAATACTCTACTAATACTCTACCAATACTCTACTAACAGTCTACTAATACTCTACTAACAGTCTACTAATACTCTACTATTACTCTACTAACAGTCTACTAATACTCTACTATTACTCTACTAATACTCTACTAACAGTCTACTAACAGTCTACTAATACTCTACTATTACTCTACTAACAGTCTACTAACAGTCTACTAATACTCTACCAATAATCTACTAACAGTCTACTAATACTCTACTATTACTCTACTAACAGTCTACTAATACTCTACTAACAGTCTACTAATACCATACACATACTCTAATAATACTCTACCAATACTCTACTAACAGTCTACTAATACTCTACTATTACTCTACTAACAGTCTACTAATACTCTACTAACAGTCTACTAATACTCTACTATTACTCTACTAACAGTCTACTAATACTCTACTTACAGTCTACTAACAGTCTACTAATACTCTATTAATACTCTACTAATACTCTAATGGGAGTTAGTTGACATGTAGGTGCAAAGTTACTTATAGTTGGTAGAATGTCTGAAGTGGAGTATCAGAATAAAGTGTAACTGATTGTTTTTTGCACAAGAAAGAAAGTAGTACCAGTTTGAAATGACAGTAAATGAGTAAATGAAGACAGCTCATATTTTTTATAATGTGTGTCGCATCACAGCTAGTGCAAGACGAGCATTTGTGGTTTAAAAGTATTTAAATGTTTATTTTGTTCTAAAATGTCCGCTGGTTTGTCTAGATAAGACTCTTATTCCTCGGCTGGATCGTGTTGAGACTTTGAAGCTGCACTGAAACTCACATCTGGACCTTCAACCCGTTGGACCCCATTGAAGTCACTATATGGAGAACAATCCTCCAATGTTTTCCTCAAAAACCTTCATTTCTTTTCGACTGAAGAAAGACATGAACATCTTGGATGACGTGGAGGAGAGTAAATTATCAGGACATTTTAATTCTGAAGTGAACTAATCCTTTATGATTCATATAACCAAGAACTTTTTTTTTTTTAAACTGGATGTTTTGAGTCAAGAGTCTCTTGAGTTGAAGGGAAAGATGTCCTGAAAGCAGCTGATTCTCTATTAGTTGAAGGAATGTAAATGTTTTCCAGCACCAGCATTAGTGTCAGTTTGCTGTCAGTGGATGTTTTCCTTCTCCTGTGTTTGCAAGACATACAATCGGTTAAACACGCTAAACCCACACACACACACACACACACACACACACACACACACACACACACACACACACACACACACACACACACACACACACACACTGCTGACCAAGAAGGACCAGAGAGACGCTGACATGACCCAGATAATTGGCAAGAAGTCTTGCATCCTACAATTTGATCAATTTTGTGCGTAGGGTCAGTGTGTGTCGCTCTGTCCCCCGCAGCACCTCGAGACCCGTGTGTTTCCCCGTGGATCAGCCCGATGCCACACACACACGCCTGACAGTCTGTCTGAGACCATATGCCGAATGGCAATAAAGTCAAGCTGATCTGCTCAGGGTTGGGGAAGCGCCCGCAGGCCTTCAGACTCGCTCTGTGTCTCCTTACATTTTCCACAGTTATGTGATATAGTCCGAGTTCCTCCACAGTCCAGGCCGGTGCCCGCAGTGTTGCCCTGAAATGCTGATCTTTATTTCAGACGGCTCTAATAACACTCATGAAGTTTGAGAGCAGAGATAGTATAATACAACAACAGACATTCACAGCAAACCCAGCGAACAGGGAACGCTCTCAGAATAGCAATCTTATTACTACAAATTGTCTTCTTACACTCTATTACAGTTTAATTTATCCATATCTTTCATATTGTAATGTAGTTTGGGCAAGCACTTTTCCTTCTACACTTCATAGAATTTTGGTTCTTCAGAAACGTTTTGTCAGGATTGCAACCCGATCTGAGTCACATTCTTCATCTGTGCCTCTATTTCAGAATCTTCAGATACTTACTGTGTATGATATTAATATCACTCAAATATGTGTTTTCATTTATAAGGTATATTCTAATTATGAAAATTTCCCAGAACACTTTAAGACTTATTTTAAATTTAACTCACAGGTTCACTCTTATTCAACTCGTCAATCCCTAGATCTTCATCTTCCAAAGTTTCTTACGTGCAGA
Source organism: Leuciscus leuciscus (assembly GCF_965113295.1). NCBI lineage: Eukaryota > Metazoa > Chordata > Actinopteri > Cypriniformes > Leuciscidae > Leuciscus > Leuciscus leuciscus. Next base: position 787,255 of record NC_138729.1, on the reverse strand, counting down.
GGTCAATTTACTATCAGATTTAGGGGTACCAAATTATGGAACACTTTTTCCCACTTAGCAATAAACTCCTCCTCATTAAAATGTTACAAAAGATATTTAAAAGCCCATTTAACTGCTGTTCAAAATTTTTTATATAGAAATTATTTTATTTTTATGTTTTGATCATATTTTTTGTTCATTATTTTTATTACTGTAATTGTCATCAAAATTTGTTGATGTTATGTGTATGTATACATGTATGTGCATGTGTGTTTTGTGTGTGTGTGTTATGGATATATGTATTTCACTAGTTTGTTGTTACTTTTATGTAGTATAATGTTTTTGTTTTTATGTTTTTTGTTTTGATTTTATTGTAATTATGTCTATAGGTGGAGGCGTTAAATAAGCCCAGTTGGGGTTTTTTGCCGCTTCCTGCACATCATTAAATTGATAATATTTGTCTTATTTTGTTTATATATTTTATGTTTTGTTATTATTATTATTGTTTTTTTTCTTCTGTTCAAATATAAATAAAAAAATATAATAATAATAATAATAATAATATATATATATATATATATATATATATATATATATATATATATATATATATATATATAATATAAATGTATACAGTTGCAAGGAAAAGTATGTGAACCCCGTGCAGAATCTATAAAAAAAATTTGAATCATTTTTATAAAGTAAGAGAGATCATGTAATGTTTATATTATGACTGTCCTGAATAAGATATTTGACATAAAAAATGTTTACATATATTCCAAGAGACCAAAAAATTGCTGAATTTATTAAAATGACACCGTTCAAAAGTTTGTGAACCTTTGATTCTTAATACTGTGTGTCGTTACCTGGATGATCCAAGACTATGTTTTGTGATGTTTGTTCTTGATCTAGAAAACTCACTAATTCACCAAATCTCTCATGCCTACCGACATCTTTTAATGATTGATAAAGCCACATAAGAGCACACTTTACTCTAAAAACTCTGGTTATGAAAGGGGAAGTTTAAATATTTGTAGTTCAAAGTCTCTCAGATTGTTCAATGAAAGTCCGTGTGTTTCTGTGCTCATGATCTATAATCTCACAGAACGGCAGTGATGAAGCTGGTGTCGAGCGTCGTTGTGTTGATGTGTGTTGGAGTCGCACAGACACTGGATCCAATGTCACCAATAATAGACATCGTTGGTGAACTCCAGAAGATTGAGACCATGGAGAAAAGGTTAAATGCTCTTCATAAAGAAGTCAGGGAACTAAAGAGCAAGAATGAAGGTACAACGTTATTATTATTCTTTAAAAAACTGAATGATCACACTGGAGACAGTTTAAAAAAAGATTCCTTGAAAAGATTTCATCATGCCTTGGATGTAAGTCTATATATTTAGTATGCGCGGCTCTATGAATATGCAAATGAGCCCCGCCTCCACTCACTCACTCAGCTCAGAGATCCACTGGTTGACGATCACACGTTGATCTGATTGGTTACAAGGTAGTTTGTGACGTCAGAAACACCAGCGATTTCAAAGCGTGTGTTTGAGACTGTCTTTGGTTCACTGCAGTTTTAAGGAGGAAATACTCAGCAATGGTGTCGACTTATGAACTTACACATGCTTTGTCTTAAAGCGTATTAAAACACCACATAGACACATAAACTACATTAAAAGCTGGATTTACACCATTTAAGATTTTTTTTATTTTTCGACTTTAAGTTCCAACTAGAAATATTCTGCTTCTTTTCACTTATTTTAGCATTTTCTTCTCATCTCTTTTTTGCAGAAAGGGCGAAAGTGGCTTTTTCAGCCTCACTGCCAGATTCAGGGAGACCAAGATATTACTGCCCTTTCACTGAAGAATCCACTCTTGTGTATAACAGTACATTTACTAACATTGGAAATGCTTATGACACCAAAACAGGTATAATAACTTTGCGAATTCTAAACACAATTCTGTCAGGTCATTTGTCAACTTTTAAGAGCCTAGGTTTATATGGTTGTCTACAGGAATCTTCACTGCACCAGTAAAAGGAGTTTATTTCTTCATCTTTGTGGTCTTCAATGCTGGTAGTGAAGCGACCGGTGTGAAACTGCTAAAAAATGACAATTTTGTGGTGGCAGCATCAGATAACCCGCCCGGACAGGACACCGAAGACACGACCATCAACTCCGTCAGTCTTCAATTGGAGCGAGGAGACCGGATATCTCTTCAGCTCATAGAGAAGCGTCGGATCTACACGGATGCTTGGAATAGGAACACCTTCAGCGGACACCTTCTGTTTACCGTCTGAACGTCTGCGATTTCAAGACTAAACTCCTCGGACAAATTCGTCATCTGATAACCTCATGATTTTGATGATTTTGCTATATCTAAATTTTCTTTGCCAGTAACAGAGAGAAGAGGTGGATGCAGATTTGCACAAAAGAACCAATCATATTTGAGAAAAATGATGTGATGATAATGAGTAATATGTCATGTTATTCTGCTCTGTATCTATCCTATATAAACTATTGTTTTTGCTGGTGGATTCTCTGTGATCGATACGAGATCCTCTCCGGCCGTGATTAAAGCATATTCAAAGGCATTGTCTGGAGTCTGTCTGGTTCGTGGAACACTAGTGACCTTAATTCCCAAGTGATGGTGTTCAAAGGGGACGAGACATAGTCTGACTATAATTCTCAGGCATCTTATGCAGTCAGAATACTAGTCATTTCTAATCTTAGGCATCTTGGTTTTTCAGTGTGGTACTTAACCATCAGGTGACATATTATGTCCCTGTTCACGAGATGCAGTGTTGGGTAAGTTACTTTAAAAAAGTAATTAGTTATAGTTACTAGTTACTTCTCACAAAAAGTAACTGCGTTAGTAACTGAATTACATCATTACAAAAGTAACTAATTACCAGGGAAAGTAACTATTGCGTTACTTAAAAAAAAAAAAAAAGTCTAAATATAAGACATTTCTTGGATACCCCCAATATGAAATGTTAAATGAATTAAATGGACACTAAATAGAACATGCTTCTTAAGAAATGTACCAAAAATAAATAAATAGTAATAGAAAATATAGCCTACATACACATACACTAGTGCATATCATTAAAATGATAAAAGTGTTCCTGCACTCGCCGGCATTTGTCCAGTCCGGCGCCTCATAAACACACACACAGATACCCCTTTTCCACCAAGGCAGAGCTGGTGCTGGTTCGGAGCCAGAGCCTAGTTTCAAATCGGTTATTTGTTTTTCCACCGCCAAAGCACCAGCTCCGAACCAGTAAAACTGGTTCTTAAGTAGCACCAAATCATTGCAGGGTCTAGAACGGAGCTCAATTATAGTAACACCGCATTTTTATTGACAGTAACGGCAACGGCGTTGTAACGGAGGAAACAGTAATTAGTTTGATTACTCGTTACTGACAAAAATAACGCTGTTAGTAACGCCGTTTATTTATAACGCCGTTATTCCCATCACTGACGAGATGTAATATAAATCTCTGGTGTCCCCAGAATGTGTCTGTGAAATTTCAGCTTAAAATACCAGATCATTTATTATAGATTGTCAAATTTGCCCCTTTTTGGGTGTGAGCAAAAACGTGCCATTTTAGTGTGTGTCTCTTTAAATGCAAATGAGCTTTAGCTCCGCCTCTGTTCAGAAGAGGGCGGAGCCTTTATTTGAGCTTCAGAAACTCCGGCAATAACAAAACAGGCCAATCTCACTCATCCAGAATCCCAGAATAACCAGTAGCGAGTGCAGCCTTACGGAGAGACTCAGGAAGAGTTTCTGAATGTTAGTGGAGACATTTCTGTAGTTGTTGTGGAGTTACACTGATCATCTCATCATCATGTTTAACTTCTACACAAGTGTCCACAGTTCCTGAGGTGTTTATAAGACAGCGGTGACATGTTCTGGTCAATAGTGTTCAGTGCTCGTCTGTGCTCAACCACAGAACAGTTTCAGGCTTTGCTGGATCTTTATCATTGCGTTAGAACTGGTCTCTGTCGTCGCTTGTAAACCAAATGTCGGCTGGTGTGTGTAAACGTGCAGATTAAGGGCCGCTAATATTATAATAAGATCCTCTTCATACGTCAGAAGGAGAGTGAAATATGACCGGCTTATTTTTTGACACGCTTGCAGAGAAAGACTCACCAGAACACAGTTACTGGGTTTCACTTTATACATCTTCTGTGTTAGTAGTAGCACTCGATCATAGCACTTACACGCGGGGAAAGTCCGATTTTCATGATATGTCCCCTTTAATGACATTAATTAGGCTGCGTTTTCATCTGGAAGAGAGGCGTACGCATGTTTTTTTGTGATCATTAGAGAAATGATCGTAAGTTTCTATGCAACATTTTATAAATGAGGACCCTGATAACTGCACATTATATCAACGCTATTGGAAGAACGTTTGTTCATAACTTTGAGAGAACATTGACAGAACATTCTGAGAACGCTTTCTTTTAGCTTTGTAACCCTTATCATTCAGTCCTCACCTATTTATCACACACACACACACACACACACACACACACACACACACACACACACACACACACACACACACACACACAGTCACATGTGATTCACTGGGATGAGCCGGAGCGTCTGCGGGGTTGACGAGAGAGGTGACAGGTGAGTGACAGGTGTCCTGAGGAGGTGTCCACAGGTGAGGAGATGCCAGGGCCACACACACGCGTGTGTTTGATGACACTGCTGGGCATGTGTGACACAGGTGAGGACAGGACACGTGGAACATCAGCCAGACAGACGCACATATTGTGACAACAATAAATCCCAGTGTTTGTACCGACACGCCGTCTCCAGACAGGCCTTCATTAGTGTGTGTGCAGGACAAACTTCAGCGGTGCCGTTATGAGTGACGGAGACGTGAATCATTCCTCAGGTCATGTGTGTCGTTGAGGAGCCACATCTACAGATCACTGCGGGACACAGTCACAACACCCTACAAACCAGTTCAAAATAAAGGTTCCAAAAAAGTTGTTTTGGTTTGTTTGGTGTAAGAGCCAATTTAATATTTCAATAATTTGTATATTAGTATTGTTTGCTTGGAGTGTTGATTTCACAAGCACGAACTGAACGTATCATATTTGTATTTTTCTTTGAGAGGCAATTCTGATATTTCCTGTGTTTATATATATATATATATCAGTATTATTTCCTATGTTTTCTGATGGATAGGCTAATTTCTGTTCTGTTTCTTTAATGGTTACGCCCACTGGGGGCGGAAGACTGAACTTGAGGATGTTCATGCATAGAAAAAAGGGAGAAACAGTTTTCTTACCGTTTGGTCTGTCATTATGGATAAAACTCGTGTTTAAACGGTTACGGTAACACAAGTTAAAGGTTTAACAAGTGAAATCATAGGATAGGCTACAGGAGTCAACAGGATTTTGTATATTTTTGTAATTTTGTGTTTTGATTAAACTCGCACTAGTTTACGGATTTTTTGACTGACTTCTGTGACGAGTAAGAACGATTTTTCCTGCCACTGTAACAGTGAAGTTAACATAGGACTTTGCATCTACATTTGGCTTGGCTCATCTTGTGTTGTTTTGTTTTGGCTTGTTTTGTATTTATTTATTTTTTTGGTTTGGTTTGGTTTTGTTGGCTTGTTTTGTTTTTGTATTTTTAATTTTTGGTTTGTTTTGGATTGTTTGGCTTGTCTTATTTTGGTTGGCTTTTTTTTGGTTTGGTTTTGCTAGCTTGGCACGCATTGTTTTTTTTATTTAATTTTAATTTATTTTTTGATTTGTCTTGTCTTGTCTTGTTTTGGTTGGCTTTTTTGGGGGGGGAGGGGGGGGGGTGGTTTTGCTTGGCTTGGCACGCATTGTTTTTTTTTTGTTTTTTTTTTTGTTTTGTTGGCTTGTTTTGTTTTGGTTTTTTTTTTTTTTTATTGTTGTTGTCTTTTTTTGGTTTGGTTTTGCTTGGCATGCATTTATTTTTATTTTATTTTTTGGCTTGTTTTGTTTTGGTTGTTTTTTTGTTGTTGTTGTTGTTGGCTTTTTGTTTGGTTTGGTTTGGTTTGGTTTGTTTAGTTTTTTAGTTTTTGCAGAAACACCATCGGATAACCATATTTGATTCCCCAAAGAACCTTTCAGAGATCAGTTCTTAAAAGAACCACTTAAAAGAAAAAGAGCCAGTGTAGTGTGAAGAACATTTTAATAATCTGAAGAAACTTTTCCACTTTAAAGAAGCTTTAGTTCAGTGAACATGTTACAGGTTCTTCACTGAATCACCAATGCCAATAAAGAGCCTTTATTTACAGTGGCCGGGCAAAACGTTTCCAAACCAACTACTGAGGGATGAAGTGTATGACGTCTAGTATAAGATAAATATTTTCTTGTTCAAGAAATGTAACACTAGTGCGCTGGTGCTTTATGCTAGACCCATAACACAACATATTTTTCTTCTTGTTTACCATAAACCCCATTTTGCTTGCATTTATATTTGTCATATTTTCTTATAAAAAAAAATATTTTTTTCTTTAATTAAAAAAATTATTTTGGAACAAAACAGTTTTCAGATCGATTTCAGATATGACAAATGTACAGTATGTAAAATGTTGTTGATTAATGAAAATGAAAGGTATAAAAAAAAGTAAAATAAAAACCCTGATCATGAATATCAGAGTTTAAAGGGTCCATGACATGATTTCTTTTTTTTTTTTTTTTTTTTTTTGTGTTCCTTGAGGTTCACTTATAATGTAATTTTTTTTTTTTATCACAAAAAACAAATGTATAGCCTATGCAGAAAAACATTATTTTCATCCCTCATTCTGCGCCTCTGTCTGAAATGATCAGTTTTTAAGACGCGGCTCCTTTAAGGCTTGTCAGTAAACACCCACTGTTATGATTGGCTAACATATTGGTCGAAAGTATTTTTATTTCAGAAAAATGTGAGAAGCAGGAGATTCCAGTTGATGTGCATGTAACCTCGTTTAATTTGAGATGTTAAAGAGATCTCTTTTTTTCTTTTTTTTTTCTTTTCTTTGGGTATATCCACTCAGAAGTCATAAATACAGACTCATTTTAAGCATGTTTCAGAGAGATCTGCTGCCTGTCCTTCTGATTCCAGTTTCCTCTAGCATATATTAGGTTCAAAAATGGCATTAAAAAATTATTGATGTTTTTTAAAAGTGTCTTTGCAGTCGGGATGGCAAATCTGTAACACTCCACGAGTCTGTATCGATGCAAATACTGTTTCACATCGACTTTCATATAAATAATAATATTAATAATAGTTCAGTGCTTACTACACCATTACCATTACAGTAAATAGTAATACAGCAGTAGTTACCAGGCAAAAGGCAAAGCATCCTTATCTCAGTATATCTTCATTATTTGTATAGTTATTGTAGAAAGAAAGACGGGCATAAAAAATCCATGGCATGAGACTGGAAATATTCCTAAAACACACTTCCGGATCTCATTCTCAGACAAAGATTTTGGTTTGACACACAGAGATAATTTATTGAGCAGATGCATGTTTTATTCAGGCTGACAGTGCCATAGTCTGGTTGACATTTGAGCATTGCGTCGTGTCGCATCCGTCACTGCAGAAAGCAGCTGTTTATTACTGTCATTCAGCGCTCATAATGACACATTAGCCTCCTTACTCACATCTCCAACACAGCTGCAAATGGAAACCTCCGCTCACTCACAATATGACAACAAGTGTCACTGAATAATCACTCAGTGTGAATATTCAGTGCATGACAGACGACACAGAGGTACAGCCGCTTCAAACTAAGGCACGGCTCAGCTGTGAGATGAAGTTGCACGAGCCTGCCAATGGAAATGCCAAACATCCGAGTCCATCTACAACAGGTCACGTCAGGGTCAGCCAGTGTCTTCGGTTCCAGACTGATAATCCCTTCCACAATCTGAAACTTGGCAGCCTTCGCCGTAACGCTCAGACCTAAGCAGAAATCTGCTGATTGATTGGTCAGTGACACCCTAAATAAATGAGCCAGCACAAAGAAAGTCCATGGATTAAGTCCCGAGGTCCCTCTGGAAAGAGGGGAATGGGGTAATTTGTCGGACCACTTCCATCTGTTTGGGCGTTTCCGTGACCCTTCTGGTCTCAGTCATCTCAAACACGGCTGGAGGATCACGGGACGCCATCCGTCAGGCCACGGCACGCTCGGCATTCACTAACCTTCCTCGCAGACTCCACACACTTAAAGGAGGAGTTCACTTTAAAATGAATATTAGCCCATGATTTACTCGCCCTCAACTCATCCTAGGTGTATATGACATTCTTCTTTCAGACGAACACAATCAGAGTTATATTTAAAAATGTCCTGGCTCTTCCAAGCTTTATAATGGCAGATTTAAGTCAGATAAAAGTGCATCTATCCATCATTAAAGTGCTCCACACGGGGTTAATAAATGCCTTCTGAAGAGAAGCGATGCGTTCGTGTAAGACAAATACCCATATTTAACACGTTACAAGGTAACATTCTAGCTTCCGACCAAACCAACTATGCAGTCTCTATGGACAGATGCACACTTTTATGATGGACAGATGCACTTTTATGATGGACAGATGCACTTTTATGATGGACAGATGCACTTTTATGATGATAGATGTACTTTTATGATGGATAGATGCACTTTTATCATGATAGATGTACTTTTATGATGGACAGATGCACTTTTATGATGGATAGATGCACTTTTATCATGATAGATGTACTTTTATCATGATAGATGTACTTTTATCATGATAGATGTACTTTTATCATGGATAGATGCACTTTTATGATGGATAGATGCACACTTTTATGATGGACAGATGCACTTTTATGATGGACAGATGCACTTTTATGATGGATAGATGCACTTTTATCATGATAGATGTACTTTTATGATGGACAGATGCACTTTTATGATGGATAGATGCACTTTTATCATGATAGATGTACTTTTATCATGATAGATGTACTTTTATCATGGATATATGCACTTTTATGATGGATAGATGCACTTTTATCATGGATAGATGCACTTTTATCATGATAGATGCACTTTTATGATGGATATATGCACTTTTATGATGGACAGATGCATTTTTATCATGATAGATGTACTTTTATGATGGACAGATGCACTTTTATGATGGATATATGCACTTTTATGATGGATAGATGCACTTTTATGATGGATAGATGCACTTTTATGATGATAGATGCACTTTTATGATGGACAGATGCACTTTTATGATGGATAGATGCACTTTTATGATGGACAGATGCACTTTCATCATGGATAGATGCACTTTTATGATGGATAGATGCACTTTTATGATGGATAGATGCACTTTTATGATGGACAGATGTACTTTTATCATGGATAGATGTACTTTTATGATGGATAGATGCACTTTTATGATGGACAGATGCATTTTTATCATGATAGATGTACTTTTATCATGGATAGATGCACTTTTATGATGGATAGATGCACTTTTATGATGGATAGATGCACTTTTATGATGGACAGATGCACTTTTATGATGGATAGATGCACTTTTATGATGGATAGATGCACTTTTATGATGACAGATGCACTTTTATCATGGATAGACGCACTTTTATGATGGATAGATGCACTTTTATGATGGATATATGCACTTTTATGATGGACAGATGCACTTTCATCATGGATAGATGCACTTTTATGATGGATAGATGCACTTTTATGATGGATAGATGCACTTTTATGATGGACAGATGCACTTTTATCATGGATAGACGCACTTTTATGATGGATAGATGCACTTTTATGATGGACAGATGCACTTTCATCGTGGATAGATGCACTTTTATGATGGATAGATGCACTTTTATGATGGACAGATGCACTTTCATCGTGGATAGATGCACTTTTATGATGGATAGATGCACTTTTATGATGGACAGATGCACTTTTATCATGGATAGACGCACTTTTATGATGGATAGATGCACTTTTATGATGGACAGATGCACTTTCATCGTGGATAGATGCACTTTTATGATGGATAGATGCACTTTTATGATGGATAGATGCACTTTTATGATGGACAGATGCACTTTTATCATGGATAGACGCACTTTTATCATGGATAGATGCACTTTTATGATGGATAGATGCACTTTTATGATGACAGATGCACTTTTATCATGGATAGATGCACTTTTATCATGGATATATGCACTTTTATGATGGATAGATGCACTTTTATGATGGATAGATGCACTTTTATGATGGATAGATGCACTTTTATCATGGATATATGCACTTTTATGATGGACAGATGCACTTTTATGATGGATAGATGCACTTTTATGATGGACAGATGCATTTTTATGATGGATAGATGCACTTTTATCATGATAGATGTAATTTCATCATGGATAGATGCACTTTTATGATGGATAGATGCACTTTTATGATGGATAGATGCACTTTTATGATGGACAGATGCATTTTTATCATGATAGATGTACTTTTATCATGGATAGATGCACTTTTATGAGGGATAGATGCACTTTTATGATGGACAGATGCACTTTTATCATGGATAGATGCACTTTTATGATGGACAGATGCATTTTTATCATGATAGATGTACTTTTATCATGGATAGATGCACTTTTATGATGGATAGATGCACTTTTATGATGGACAGATGCACTTTTATCATGGATAGATGCACCTTTATGATGGATAGATGCACTTTTATCATGGATAGATGCACTTTTATGATGGACAGATGCACTTTTATGATGGATAGATGCACTTTTATGATGGACAGATGCACTTTTATGATGGACAGATGCACTTTTATGATGGACAGATGCACTTTTATGATGGATAGATGCACTTTTATCATGGATGGACGCACTTTTATGATGGATAGATGCACTTTTATCATGGATAGATGCACTTTTATGATGGATAGATGCACTTTTATCATGGATAGATGCACTTTTATGATGGATAGATGCACTTTTATGATGGATAGATGCACTTTTATGATGGACATATGCACTTTTATGATGGATAGATGCACTTTTATGATGGACAGATGCACTTTTATGATGGATAGATGCACTTTTATGGACTTCAAAACAGAAACGGCAATTCACTGCATTATAAAGCTTGGAAGAGCCAGGACATTTTTTAATGTAACTCTGATTGTGTTTGTCTGAAAGAAGAATGTCATATACACCTAGGATGAGTTGAAGGCGAGTAAATCATGGGCTAATTTTCATTTTTGGGTGAACTATCCCTTTAATCCAGCCAGAAGTGGACTGAAGGTTCTGATCAAGCATAGTTATGCTGCACAGTCGACATGAGGCCGAGGAATCGCAGAGCCGACCGTCCCAGTTTAAAGATTGATTGTGGCCAGAAGCGTGACTGGCTTAAGACTCGCTGTCCGCTGTGGAGATCGAGTGATCGGTCCTGCAGAGTTCGGCTTGTTCTGAATGTTGTCGCACAGCAGGTCAAGGAAAACTCCCAGCAGGGGTTTGAGATCCTCAATCATCCGAACGGGACAGAACATATCCGAGCTTCTCACGTACTGATCTGCTGTTTACTTCGGAGAACGGCACAGTTTTGAAGCATGAATAAATAAAGAAGGTTGTAGCCATAAGTGCATGTGTGAGACCTGTCCAAGCAGATCAGCAGATGTGACAGATCCAGGGAAACAAAGACCCTACATCTGTGACTCACGAAGGAATCTGATTATAGTATAGGAGTGTGCCGGACTCAATCCTGCTCCCTTACGGCAGAGTTTATTTCCAAGGGTTATTAAACACGCCTGAAGAAGCTGATCAACGTCTTCACTTTCTATTGAGGATATAAATGTCCAGGTGGAGCGAACTGGAGCTGAACAGTTCTGAACAGAACAGTTCACTTCAGAATTACAATCTCCTGATAATTCACTCTCTCCCTCGTCATCCAAGATGTTCATGTCTTTCTTTCTTAAGTGGAAAAGAAATGAAGGTTTTTGAGGAAAACATTCCAGGATTGTTCTCCATATAGTGACTTCAATGGGGTCCAACGGGTCGAAGGTCCAAATGTGAGTTTCAGTGCAGCTTCAAAGTCTCGACACGATCCAGCCGAGGAATAAGAGTCTCATCTAGACAAACCAGCGGACATTTTATAAAAAAAACTATTAACATTTATATAATATGACTATATAAAAAACTGTTCCTCTGGGGGGTTCCGCAAGGGTCTATTCTTTCTCCTATACTGTTTTCTTTATATTTGCTCCCCTTGGGTAGCATTTTCAGAGAGTATGGAGTGTCATTTCATTGTTACGCCAACAACACGCAAATGTATCTGCCACTCAGGCGCTCTACCAATAAAGGACGTTAAAAACTGGATGGCCGAAAACGTTTTAATGCTAAATGAGGAAAAAGCTGAGGTTATTGTATTTGGCCACCAAAATAACTCCTCAGAAATTATATTAGATGTAAGTCCCCTGGCACCTTACTCGAAAACAACTGTTAGAGATTTAGGCTTTTTAATTGACAAAAACCTAAAAATGGACAAGCAAATTAACTCTGTGGTCTGTGCTTGTTTTTATAATCTGCGTTTATTAGCAAAAACTAAACCATTTTTATCAAATTAAGATTTCGAAAGAGTAATCCATACTTTTATTTTATCACGGCTGGACTTTTGTAACTCTCTGTATTGTGGCATCACCTCCGCGTCTCGATTGCAATCGGTGCAAAATGCTGCGGCGAGGCTTCTAATGAGGGTAAAGAAACACGAATCAATTACACCCGTACTAATGTCTCTAAATTGGCTTCCAGTCCATTTTAGAATAAGTTCTAAAATATTACTGTTCGTATATAAATCGTTAAATAACCAGGCCCCAAAATATTTGGCAAACCTTTTAACCCCATAAACCCTTCTAGAACATTACGCTCAGAGAATCATAAACTACTTATAGTGCCTAGAACAAATCGTCCACATAAAGGCGACCGGGCCTTTGCAGTAATAGGGCCGAGACAGTGGAATGAGCTGCCGCTGTCCATCAGGTCTGCCAAATCGCTGTCAATGTTTAAGAATCTGTTGAAAGTGCATCTAATGTCGGTAGCCTATAATGGTTAGATGTGACGTTTTTTATGTTGTCTATTTATTGGTCTATGTGTGTCCTTATTTTTATCCTTTTATAGAACCTGTATGTAAAGCACTTTGGTTCCACCTCGGTTGTGTTTTAACAGTGCTATATAAATAAATAAACAAGAAACAAGAAAACAAGAATATACTTTTAAACCACAAATGCTGGTCTTGCACTAGCTGTGATGAGTCACACATTATTACTAACATTTTTAATTACATAAAAAAATGTAGGGTAGGGCAAAAAACTCCCCTACTTTAAAATCGTCTGGCATAGTTTGACTTTGGCGTTTGACTCAGTCTTTGCACGTTCGCTTTATAAACCCTGGGTCTGTTCTTACGCCTACGTCACGCTTGACCTTTCACCCTGATCACGTAATGTGTGTCGCATCACAGCGAGTGCAAGACCAGCATTAGTGGTTTACAAGTATATAAATGTTTATTTTACTATCACTATATGGAGAAAAATCCTGGAATGTTTTCCTCAAAATCCTTAATATCTTTTCACCTGAAGAAAGAAAGACATGAACATCTTGGATGACGAGGGAGAGAGTGAATTATCAGGAATTTTTTTATTTTAACCATCAAAATAAATAAGGAAACAATCTCATTATGATGGACAAGTTTGGTTATAGGGCGACAGCTACTCCTTTATTTCATCTCTAATGTGTTGTTGACACTGTAATAAAGATATTATTTCTACAATGTGCACATGTCACCAAGAGCAGTAAGTCACGTCTATTTTCTATTTCCAGCTCAAGGGAAAGAAGACACTGCTAAATATGGAACTCTTACTTGAGTTTTATACGGTAAAGTTGTGCAGAAAAGGCCCTGACAAAAACAGTGTGGTGTGAAACTGTTCAACATCTGAACCCATGAAACAAGAGAGAGAGAGAGAGAGAGAGAGAGAGAGAGAGAGAGAGAGAGAGAGAGAGAGAGAGGATGTGTTGGAGACAGAGCGAAGGAAAGTTTACAGCTGTAATCAGCGTTAGGGGAAATGTACTTTAAGGAGCTGATTGATGAAAATCCCATTCAAAACGGAAAGAGAAGAAGAACTTCTCACCAGCCAGAGCGCAGGAGCTGTCAAATACTTCCTGGTTACTGAAGGCAAACTTCCTTTCAAGTCGAGTCTCCATTTATACAGCGCTTTAACAATACAGACTGTTCCACAGCAGCTTTACAGTGATAACAGGAGATTACAGTAACAGAGAGTGTTTAGGCTTTACAGCAGATCTAGAATAAAGTTATTGTCCAGATAAAGTTTGAATGATTCACGTTGTAAAGATCATTAGTTATTAACTTAAGGGCCGCTAACACACACCGTTCTCACAGAAAACAGAAACTTTTAATGTGTTCTGGCCGTTCATTCGCACAACAGTGTTTGCTGGCTTTAATATCGGTCGTTAATATTGTTCTCAAAACGTTATTTGTATCGTTTTCTGAAACATTTTAGATTGACGTTCGTCTAACGTTTTTTAAATGTTACTTGTTTCAGGACGTTCAGAGAACATTCAAAAGTAACATTCCATAATGTTTGAAGAATGATACAATGTAATGTTCATATGACCAAGAAACGTTGTTAGAATATATTCTTTTGCAAGATCATTTATGACCCTGGACCACGTCACCAGTCTCGAGTCGCACGAGTATATCTGTGGCTATAGCCAACAATACATTATATGGGTCAAAATTATAATTTTATGACAAAAATCAAGAAGATCATGTTCCATGAAGATATTTTGTACATTTCCTACCGTAAATATATAAAACATGTATTTCTGAGTGAATGCAGCACAATCGAAAACATAAATGAACAACTTTAAAGGAGATTTTCTCAATGTTTTGATTTTTTTGCACCCTCAGATTCCAGATGTTCAATAGTTGTATCTCAGCCAAATATTGTCCTATCATAACAAAGCTTATATATACATCTCAATTAAAAAAAATAAATAAAGACCCTTATGAATGCTTTTGTGGTCCAGAGTCACATTGTCGTGCAAGTAAAGTGACACAGTTCACTACATCAGCTCAGGGGTTCTGGTAGAGTAAAAGCGATGCTCAACAGCACTAAAGATGAACACTTTATCATTATCATCATCATAACGTCACAACAACGGCGCGCTGACCTTGCTGTAACAGTTCTGCTCCTGTTACACTCACTGCAGTTCTCCAGCTCAACACACACACAGGACAGAAGAGCAGAAGACAGTATACTGGGTGACAGTCCACAAGAGCTGTAGAGCTGACAGTGCCTGACGTGAGTCTGAGTCACTCGTGTGACGGATGTCTGCTCTCGCTTCTCGCTCGGTCCTGATGGCAAGTGTTCATGTGCATCAGTGTTCTGGATGGTTCCTGCGAGGGCTGAGCGGATCTACTGAGGGTTCTGGACGGGCCGAGGTTACAGGCCTCGCTTTAATGGCCCGTCGTGTTTGAAGAGGAGGAATGGGGTTCAGACGGGATTGAGTTAGCGTTCCTGCAACGACCCCCAGTTCACAGTGACTTGTTGGTGATTTATCTGAAGGAAGGAATTCAGTGAAGGGCTGGGATCTCTACTGTAACCTTTTACCCCCACCAGATGTTCGCTCTGAAAACACGATAATGTTCATCCCTAAATCCCCATGCAAACATATCAAGTGGCTGCTGTGTGTTTGTGGCCAGACTCAGTGAAATGACAGAGCGGCGATGGGAACGGGTTTAACACAGCGCTCAGACGCTCCAGACGCTCCAGACGCTCCAGACGCTCCAGACGCTCCAGACGGCGGACATCAGACACATCACACACACAAAATATGATTTTATCAAAACGCTGGGGTTTTTTTCTTCTTCTTTTTTCTCATTATTGTTTACATTTACTTTTTATTTTTATTTTATTTTATTTTTTAATTTTTTAATTTTTTTTATTCATTTAATGACAAACAAAGTCACATTATAAATTCTAAACATCCCAGCTAAAAGGGAACGTTCTTATAGAACCATGTTTGTGCAAAGTTATCTGGTCGTTAATAATGAAATAATAATTTTCTGAAACATTTCAGTTGGACGTTCGTCAAACGTTTTTTTAAAAGCTACTACTTGTTTCAGGACGTCCAGAGAACATTCAAAAGTAACGTTCCATAACGTTTGAAGAATGATACAATGTAATGTTCATATGACCAAGGAACGTTGTTAGAGTATATTTTTTGCAAGATCATTTATGTCATGTCATGGTTTCAAGGCCAAGTTACGGTGGCCCAGTAGTGCACAACACAACGCAATTTAAAAAGCAAACATCAGTTCACAACACAACAAAATTAATCCACAACACAACGGAAATGCTCCCGACCACTAGAGGGCTCTCGGAGCGCGATAAAGTTAGTTTTCCTTGCCATTGAGTCTAAAAAACTTAACAACACCACTTAACAGTATGTAGCTAACCATTGTATATCGACATTTATTAATTCAAAATCACGTACGTGCATTATAGCTGCATATTTACACTCTAGGAATGCTCTGACGCGCTACCAGTGCATGATCTCTAAGGGAACGTCCGACAATTCTTTCAAGTTGTTAAAACGTATAATTTGTTTAATTAAAATCCAAAGCTTGATTGTATTGGTACTAGATTGACTTACTACAGCTGACTTTTTTCCAATACCTCCCTTCATTACAGTAAACAATTTTTTTTTAAAGGAAATTTCTGTAATATAGGCCTAATAAACTTTTTATTTTTTTAATTTTTTTATCATGTCCCAAAGCTTGTGGTGGGTTCTTAGTGACCAGACTGACTTATTGTGAAATTGTGCAAATACCTTCCTGTAATTCTGTAATTCACCAAATGGTTTGTATTTTTATTTATCAAATTATATTATAAATTATACGTTTTAAGCACTTGGTGGAATTGCCAGACGTTCCCTTAGGGATCATGCATTGTGGTAGCGTCAGAGCATTCTCCAGTTAAAAATACACAGCTATAATTCATGTAGTAGGTGATTTTGAAGTATATTTTATGTTGATATACAATGGTTGCACACTGTAAAAACTAATCGTGGTATTGATAAATTAAGACTACCGACTCTATAGAACAATGGCAAGGAAAACGAACTTTATCGCGCTCCGAGAGCCCTCTAGTGATCAGGAGCATTTCCGTTGTGTTGTACATTTTCCGTTGTGTTGCGGATTCATTTTGTTGTGTTGTGAACTGATGTTTGCTTTTTAAATTGCGTTGTGTTGTGCACTACTGGGCCACCGTACCAAGTAATGTGACAAAGTTCACTACATAAGCTCAGGGGTTTAGTAAAGTAAAAGTGATGCTTGACTTAGAAAACAGCACTAAAGATAAACACTTACACCACTAAACCACAGAATCAAGAGTGAGTGTGTGTGTGTGTGTGTGTGTGTGTGTGTGTGTGTGTGTGTGTGTGTGTGTGTGTGTGTGTGTGTGTGTGTGTGTGAGAGAGAGAGAGAGAGAGAGAGAGAGGGAGACAGAGAGAGAGAGAGATTTTTTGATTTTTAAAAAAAACAATTTTATTCCATACAATCAATTCCAAAAACAATCATACACTATACAACTCAATTAAAAAATAGAGAAAAAGATAGATCCCCTCCCATCACAGCACAGAAAATATTTTTATAACACCACTGCGTTTCAAATGCTGTCATATCATTCATTAATTTATAATACCTAAAATCAACAACAATTCTAGACTTAACATAGGCTTTAAATAGACACATAATCTCTTGGCCAAGTCTATTCTCTATTCTATTTTTCCTGCTTAAATAAATTGCAAGCTTTGCTTGACCAATCACATAGTTAATCAGCTGCCATTTTACTCTTTGCTTTTGACTATACCCTGCCCCCAAAATAAAGGCATTATGCGTGAACTTCTCTCCAAATTTTGACAACACTTGACTCAATAAAACAAAAAGTGATTTAAGTCTTACACATTCTAAAAAACAATGAAACACTGTTTCCCTTAGACCACAAAACACACACTTATCATTAACACTGGGATTAATAACAGAAATAAATGCATTAACTGCCACAGAACCGTGTAAAATTCTCCATTGTAAATCTCCAGATTTCTTAATCAATGGTGGTTTATAAAACACTCTCCAAAATGGTTTAGCTTTTTCACCCATCCCAAGCTTTTCCTTCCAAACTGTATCAACTCTCCCATTTAAAGCAACTCTATTAAAAACTTTTACACAACACTGATAAAGAACTTTGCCCTCCACTATGTCCAAATCCAAATCTTTCAGCCCGTGAAGGTCTAGCAAAGGACCTGTCATATCCTTCAAATCCGGAGTAATTCTAATTTTCGGAACAGGATCTTCTTTATCAGGAACCTCCAAACCCTTCCCAAAATCCTCAAGTAGTGTGATTTCCACATCCGTGAGCTTCTTCCTCCACTTTTCTACTATTGTTCCTGTGTGGCGAATTGACCTTTGCCCCAGCATCAGGGCTACTGCTGTAACATCACTTAAATCAGGGCCAGCCACACTGACAATTTGCCTCAGCTTCACAGTTCCAGAAGCACACAACCTCTGAGTGAGGCCTGGTACCTCATCCGTTACATCTAGACGAGCCCCTTTGACTAGGGGCTCCTCCAACAGCCAAAATAAAGAGTCTGAATTGTCCATTCTCTTGAGAGTGAAGAGTCCCCACATTTTAAAAAGTCCACAATAAAAAGGAGATATGTTATTCAGGTTCAACTTCCTGTAATCCATAAAAAGGAGGCCAACATCAAGTCCAAGTCCCTCCACCCTTTGTAGGATGACCTTGGTCAAGTTCCTCCACACCAGATCATTGGGGCCTGTTAAAAATCTCTGAATGAATTGTAAACGAAATGTTGCCATTCTGCTTGGTAAATGGACCAAACCTTGTCCACCTTCATCTTTAGGAAGAAACAATACACTTTGTGGAATCCAGTGCAATCGATCCCAAAAAAAATCCACAAAAATTCTTTGCAGCTGAGATAATAACCCTATGGGTGGATCCACACAGAACAGTTTATGCCAGAGTACCGAAGCTACCAAATTATTCACTATTAACACTCTTCCCCTAAAAGATAATTGTGAATGAATCCACTTCCATTTAGCCAGTCTACCTACCATCTTCTCTACTACCCCATCCCAATTATTTTGTTGTGTAATTGCATCTCCAAGATAAACTCCCAAATATTTGAGACCTCCCTTTTTCCAGGTTATTCTATCAGGTAAAACTGGTAGGCCCTGCTCCCATTTTCCTATAGCCAATGCCCCGCTCTTTTCCCAGTTTACTTTAGCAGCTGAGATAACTCCAAAATCTCTTATAATACCCTCCATATGGTTAATATCTCGCTGCCCATTAACCATGATTATGACATCATCAGCATAAGCTGAAACTTGAAATATATTACCGTTGTGCAAAGAAAAACCTTCAATTTTTGATCGTAATTTATTCAACAAAGGCTCAATAGCCAAAGAATATAACATTCCCGATATTGCACAACCCTGTCTAATGCCCCTAAAAACCTTAAAAGGGGCACTCAAACCACCATTGATTTTCAAAACACTTTCAATGTCCTGGTACATAACTTTGATCATATTAATAAACTCCAATCCAAAATTAAAAGCATTTAAAGTTTTCCAAAGATATCTGTGCTCGACTCTGTCAAACGCCTTTTCTTGATCGATAGAAACAAGACCCAAATCAACACTAGAAAAATTGCAAATATTTAAAATATCCCGTATAAGGCAAACATTATCAAAAATAGATCGTCCGGGAATACAATAAGTCTGGTCAATATGGATGACTTCCCGCATCACCTTTTTCAGCCTATTAGCCAGGGCTTTAGAGAATATTTTCAGGTCAGAGCATAGCAAACTCACTGGTCTCCAGTTCTTTATATCTTGTAGATTCCCTTTTTTAGGTAACAGGGTAATCACCGCTCTTCTGCAGCTTAAAGGCAACAACCCCTCAGTTAAGCTCTCATTGAGAACACCCAACAGGTCATTACCCAAAACTGCCCAGAACTCTCTGTAAAACTCCACAGGGAGCCCATCCATGCCAGGGGCTTTACCCCCCTCCATCGCTTTCAGAGCAGTGAACAGCTCCTGCTCACACAGCGGCAGCTTCAGCTCTGCTTTTGAGCTCTCTGAAACACGGGGTAGACCTTCGTAGAAGTGAGCAGACAAATCATCATCCTCAACATACTCGCTGCTATACAGCCCAGTATAGAACCGTACGGCCCTCTTTCTTATCTCAGAGGGTTCTGTTAGCTCACGCCCATCTTCAGAGCACAAACAGTGAATGCAACGACTCTGACCATTCTTTCTCTCAAGACTGAAAAAGAATTTAGATGGAGCATCCATTTGTGAAAGGTTTAAAAAGCGAGATCGCACCAATGCTCCTTGCGCCCTAACTCCCAATAGGTTTAAAAGAAAAGATTTTTTGGATTTAAGAGTCTCCAAATATCTTTGCTCTTTGGTAGCATCAGCCAAATCCTGCAATTCAACTATTTCAGTTTCTAACTTTTTCATAGATCGTGTTATATCCCTGGTAACATTGAAAGTGTATTGTTGACAAAGCATCATTATTTTAACCTTCCCAATATCCCACCACTGACGCAGATCTTCAAACTCGTCTTTTCTCGTCTTAAAATTGTCCCAAAAAAAGCAAAAAAACATCTCTAAAATTCTTATCATTCAGCAGAGACGTGTTGAAATGCCAATATGCACTTCTGGCCTTTATATTTGCTATAAATACTTGACATGTAACTAAACAATGATCTGAAAAACCTACTGGAGCAATTACACATTTTTTAATAATATTAAGATGATGCTTATAACAATAAAACCTATCAATTCTAGCTAGGGATATAACATTTCCCCTTGCATGTGCCCATGTATATTGTCTGACATCACTATTAGCCCCCCGCCATATGTCACATAAACTGTGAGTCTCAACTAACTCGCATATAACACGAGCTGAAGCAGCATGTGGTTCTACGTGGTTCCGATCCAATACATAATTTTCTGTGCAGTTAAAATCTCCCCCAAAAAACAAATAATCATCAGAAATATAATCCTGCAAAATACTATTAATATTGTTAAAAAAAATAACTCTTTCAGCCCCAACAGTTGGAGCGTATATGTTCAAAAAAACCAAATTGAATCTTTCAAATTTTGCTTTTAACAGCATAAGTCTACCTGGTATTACATGTTCCAATTCATATGAAATAGGCAGGAATGTTTTGGCAAAAAGTACAGCCACCCCTCCTCTGACTGAACTCATATGAGAAAGCACTACTTCCCCATCCCACTCCTTTTTCCAATCGATTTCGTTTAAACTATCACTGTGTGTTTCTTGAACCATCATAACATCCAAGCTCTTTTGTCTGATTAGCTCAAAAAGTAATGCTCTTTTCTTTATATCTCTTGCACCATTCAAATTCAGAGTACCTATCCTTATCGTACTCATTAAATAGTGTGTTATCAAGAGATACAAAGCAAACAATAACTTAAAATAACAAAATGACTTATGTCGTTTCAAAACCATCCTCAATTTTTTGTTTTAGTTTCAATTTAGACACAAATTTCTTCAACCTGAACATTTCTTGAACAGTGAAATGCTCCTCACTGTCACCCCTCATTGTCATTGCAACTGAATCTATGAATAGTTTACGATCAGGGAAATACT
>NC_138729.1:730469-755469 GCF_965113295.1 Leuciscus leuciscus | reverse complement strand
GCTTTTTGACATAAAGGGTTCTTTAAATTGGGTCAAGAACAGTAGAGTTCTCTATAGTTTCTACACGAGTTTACAAGAAGTGTAAGAATACACTGGACTGTGTTGATTGGGACGATTGGTAACCTGAGACACTGGTTGAGTTTGAGTTTGTCTCCACAGGGACCAGTGGTCTGTTTTCTTCATGTTAACAATCAGAAACAGATGTGGTGGGGAATTATAGACCTGCGCGTGTCATCACTCATTCTGCACTTAAACACCGTACCTGCCAGATACATGCGCTACGAAACCAGAAATTATGTTTCTTTTACATGCCAACGTACATCAGAGCTCATAACAGCAGGACAGACAGAGAGAGTGGCATGATGCAGTTCAGCACAGCTTCACATGACAAATGATGTAAAATCTCTGATGTCTCCCTCTGATGAGTGTGTGTGTGTGACGTTTTAGCTCAAAATACCCCACAGATTTATATTTTATAGCATGTTAAAATTGTCACTTTTTGAGGGTGAGCAAAAACACACGTTTTTTTGTGTGTGTCCCTTTAAATGCAAATGAGCTGCTGCTCCCGGCACAGGGGGTGGAGCTTCAATAACGTGTGTGTGTGTGTGTGTGTGTGTGTGTGTGTGTTTGTGTGTGTGTGTGTGTGTGTGTGTGTGTGTGTGTGTGTGTGTGTGTGTGTGTGTGTGTGTGTGTGTGTGTGTTTGTGTGTGTGTGTGTGTGTGTGTGTGTGTGTGTGTGTGTGTGTGTGTGTGTGTGTGTGTGTGTGTGTGTGTGTGTGTGTGTGTGTGTGTGTGTTAGCAGCTATGATTACCTCATACACACTGAACATTTACAAAACTTTTAGCCTTTTATGTTCAAACCGGAGTCAGACAATGATGGAGAGACTCTAGAAGAAGTGACAACATGTAGAAGCAACAGGACATTTCTGAATGATTAGTTGATGAATTTATGCAGCTGATGTGGAGTTATCTATCTTCTAGTCATTGATTAGGACATTCTGTCATGATAATCTATAAATCGAGTTCCCGGGGGCGGGGTTTATGTAAATTTTAGGGTTTGTGATGTCACTAACCCGTGAAGAAGCTCATTGTAGTTCCTACCAGCCGTTTGTTGTAGTTCTTAAAAAGCAATTTCTTTAAAAGCAAATATCTCCCTTTGCTTTGAACTTTGAGCGTCGTAACTTTGCAGATGCTGTTTATGCTCAAACAGCAACATTACACACTAACTAAAGTTAGAAAACTTTAGAATAATGGTCGCTCCTTAATAAGTGACTATGCAGAAAGTAATGCAGGACTAATGAGTAGTATTACACTTCAGCTACTATTAACTAATATAGAAACAAGCTTAACTAATCAGTAAGTAATATTGAATTACTAATCACAGCATTAACGTGTCTGAGATGTGAGCAATTGTCTTTTTTTTACTCTCAGCGTTGTCATAAAATACTAATTACTCAAGTCACTCTTCAAGGACTATAGTGATCTGGACCATTATTCCATTATTCTAAAGTGTTACCACTAAAGTTAAAAAAGTGAGATCATAATCCCCCAGCTCTTTCACGGCCGTGTCGTGTCTCTGGCACCGTGTCATTGTGTTCTGGCCTTCACACACTGGTGCCAGGAAGGGTGTTGCATTCGGACACACACTTCAAAACACAGGCTTTGTCCAGCAGCCAAAGTTTATTACTAGTGACAGCTCTCACACTGGGGCAGAACACATCTCACCGCTCCTGACAAACAACCAGACAGATTTGTGTTGTTGGTTTTTTACCGTTTGCTGACAAACAGAGCAGTAAGAGAGGTCAAACTGTGACATATTTCCCCTCAGGTTCGGCTTGCGACGTGTGAGCTGCTGTGAAGTGTGTGAATGCTTCACATTTCTGGAGAAAACGGCCTTAATTCCATGCTTGTTGCTTTCGGAGAAAACTGGACAAAACCAACACGCTATCTGCCAGAATCAGAATCAGAATCAGAATCAGAATCAGAATGAGCTTTATTCGCCAACTAATTTGTTGTGTTTTTTACAGGAGCTCTTGGTTCATGCATACATACATACATACGTATATACATGCATATATGACATGAGAAAAGACATTTAAATAAGACTAAGGAAAAACATAAATAAATAAACAATATTAATAATAATGTGGTATACATCTGAACAGAAAACTTATGTCCAGCTTTGTATATTATAACTTCCTTACAGAAACTTCAATTAGATAATTGTTTCTGCCTTAAATTATTGCATTATTAGCTACCTGATTGTATATGTACATTTCTGAAATACATAACTTAGACAGTCACTTCTGACAACAGATCACTGTAAACTGTAATGTAGACATCCATTAAAGCTGCTTTGAAACTATGTGTATTGTGAAAAGCACTATACTAATAAATTTGAATTGAACTGGAACAACAGGTAAGAGCAGGACTCTCTGTGAATTCCAAAGTCAATCCTCTTTGGTTTATAACCAATGGCCTCTGAATGTTTGCAAAGTCCTGCAAAGCTGGAAGATTTAAAGGTTATTTAGCTGGTGGAGAGATTCTGGAGGATCAGTGTACCGAGAAACAGCAAGCTCAAAGATCTCAACCAGAGGGACTTGTTCATCAAATGAAAAAAATATGTTTAGTGTGAAATGCTTGTGTGATTTAACCAGTTCAAGAAACCCAAAAAGAGATGGTGACTGATTTCAAGACTGAAATGATGAAATGATCACCTTACCCAAACATAAAAACTAGAGATGCACCGATGCTAAATTTCCGCACCGATACCGATAACCGATTATCCAGAATGATGTCAGCCGATGCCGATACCGATGCCGATACCGATACCAATTGTTTGATTTTTTTAAGGAAAAAAAAAAAGATCTCACAAATAATGCTGCAAACTATCCAGGGAACCTCTCATTAATATTAGAGGTTAAATAAACAGTTAACTACAGAGCTATTATATTCAACTGCTACTTATTTCCAGATGTAATATTTACACAAATAAAAGCTGAAATGTTTGTACAACTCAGTTGCACATATAGTTTTCATAAACTTCTTGGCAAATTTATTCAAACATACATACAGCATATAATTAGCAGGAAATAAGCTCTTCTCTAGTGTTTTTATTGCTATCTAACGAACTGTGAACACTGGATAACTTTCCAACATTAAGTGATATTGTTCACAAGCTGTTTTACTGACATCTTTGCGCAGTGGAAGTGATTAGATTGAGTGATTACACGAGACATGATATTTTTCAACATACCTTCTGATGTTCATGCATGTTTTTCTAGATATAATTTGTATTAAAGTGGAAGAAATCGCTACATCGATCTGTCACATCACATTTAAGAGCGTCAAAACACCATTTGTTATTTGAATTTCGTGATCAAATTTACAGAATTGAAAGCTGAGACTTTGTTTCTTATCAGAAGTAACAACACAATTATTATATAACAGCGATTATTGGACAGGAGGTGCTACAGATAATCTTTGATGTAGGATTCATATGGTCAAATAAAGCTGGCATTAATGTCACTATTTTTTAACTGTTAAAGTGTTATTGTAGTGTTAACTTGCCCTTAAAGGGATAGTTCACCCAAAAATGAAAATTCTGTCATCATTTACTCACCCTCAAGTTGTTTCAAACCTGTATGAATTTCTTTTTTCTGCTAAACACAAAAGAAGATATTTAGAAAAACGTCGGTAACCAAACAGTTGATGGACCCCAATGACTTCCATAGTATTTTTTTTTTCCTACTATGGAAGTCAATGGGTTCCATCAACTGTTTGGTTACCGACATTTTTCTAAATATCTTCTTTTGTGTTTAGCAGAAAAAAGAAATTCATACAGGTTTGAAACAACTTGAGGGTGAGTAAATGATGACAGAATTTTCATTTTTGGGTGAACTATCCCTTTAATTCAACAAACAAGAGATTTACTTCACACACAGAATGAGTTGCAGTCTGACACGGTTTTTCCGCACCCTTTGATTGACAGGATATAATCAGCACTGATCATCGGCTATTTTTAATCGCCCGATACCGATAATTGGCCGATACATCGGTGCATCTCTAATAAACATGTGAATATTCTCATTTCAGTTCTTTCTGAGAACGACTGAAGAGCTTCAGCTGATGAACAGATAAGACAGATGAGGTTCATGACAATCCCTTTAGATTTATTTTTGATCGCATTTTAAAGCGACAAATTGTGAATGTTTAGTTTGATTTTGGGTGGATGGAGGGGGAATTAATATCTGTGTCATTTTCAAAATCAAATCAGAATCCAGAAATGGACATATATGCTTCTGCCAGTCCTTTCACATCCACAGGAAACGAGAGCCATGTAAGATCTCGCATTCATTCGTCATTTCTCCTCAATGCCGGTCCCCTTCACCTTTATTGCAATCTATATTTCACATCTGGTCCCTCCCAAGCAATTAACCTTGGTGGAAATCAGCAAGCTTTTTTCCTGTCTGCTTTTTTTGCTCCTGTATGTTACTTTTCAGCGATTGAACCGGGGGTAATGACTCTGAAAGGAAAAAGAATGTTCTTTCAATAGATAATTAGGGAGATTGGTTTACCAGACCCACTCAAGCCCCATTGAGACGCGGGACTGTGTGCCTGTTGTCTGCGGGACGGAAGGAGTCCCCGGAGACACATTCCCTAATCTTTCATTTCTCAAAGCAGGTGCCTGGCAGGTAGAGCAGGACCGAGGAAGAAGAGGTCAGGATCACAGGTCAGAGGTCAGGAATCCAAGGTCTCCAGGTCAATGGCCACTGCAGTGAACGGGTGACATAAAAGAGTCTTCCTACATCTTTGTGTGGTAATGGATTTTATTGCAGGAAATTCGTTCCAGAGGGGTTGAGCGAGCATTATCTGTTTGTTCACAGGTGAGGGTGTGTAAGCTCTCCTGTCACAGCTTCATATGAGGAGTCAGCTCAACTCTGAGTCATTTGTTGGTTGATTCTGCTGAAAAACATTGCTCTGTTTGAGCATCCTGACCATTTGACAAAAGCATGTTCTGACGTTTTCAACACAGTTAAATGATTCATAGGGCCCTATTTTAACGATCTGAAACGCAAGTATCAAGAGCGAAACGCAAGTAACTTTGTGGGCGGATCTCGGGCGCTGTAGCTATTATACCGGCGGGATAAATTACTCTCCGACGCAAATCTAAAATGTGTTGGTCTGAAGTAGCTTCATTACTCATAGGTGTGGTTTGGGCGTAACGTGAAATAAACCAATCAGAGCGTCATCTCACATTCCCTTTAAGAGCAGGCGCGCTTGTTCCATGGCGGCTTGCTATTATAACGGCGGATTTGCCACACGCACGCCAGGAGCGGTTCACAGCCGAGGAGACCGACGTTCTCGTCAGGGCCGTAAAACACAGAGAAGTGACGTTGGGGATGGAGAAACACACCCAAATTAGCTTCAGTTAAACAGGCGTATAATAATTTGGGTAAATGTGTAAGCTAGATTTATGCCTATTTTTTTCACATCTTCATGGACACAACAATGATTTCCCTCATGTGGTAATATTGTTCCTTGTAATTATGAATGGTTTGCAAAAATTGCAACTGCTGCGTCTGTGTAGATGAGATAAGCAAAGTGTGTGTGTGTTGTGCACACGCTCCATTATGGCCAAGCATGCGCCCTTAAAATAGCATCTTAACGCGCCACTGACTTTAGACTAGGTTTCTCCTGGTCAGTGGTGGAATTGTTTTCTGAAACTGCAAAATAGCACCAGGGAACGTTTGCGCCGGAACACGCCTCCTCTTTTCGCTGAACCGCCCCTGGGAGCGCAAGTTCATTCCCTAATTTACCGACGTGCGTCTGTGGAGGGAAAAGTCCGCTGTGCGTCGGGTGCAAAATAGGAATGATACATGCGTCGCTGTACAAAGTCAGTTGCGCTGGGTGCGAGATAGGGCCCAGTATCTCTCGAAACCTTAGTTCCAATGAACTCTTGCATGGTTGGAATGACAGATCTCATCCTGTGGATTCCACGTGTCCAAGATGTGTCTGGGATTGTATCTATGTTTTTAGTGTTTCAAGATAATAAAAGCACCACTTTGAAGGGTGCATATGTAGACCCGATATAGTCTGTGAGTAACACACTTCTAGACAAAATAATCTTGAATTTGGTTACATGTCGTTTTTACAAAAATAACTTGCGAGATGTAAGATATTCCATCATGTAAGCAAAGTAAAGAGTGATTGCTGGGTAATGTTGTGGAGAAAGGTGCTTTTTGGCCAATCCGCACATATAGAGTGATGCATAATAACCAATAAAAGTGAGCAGCTTTCTGTGTGACAGTATTCCTCCAGTTCTGTATTGAGTGAAAGTGAAAACGACATGTGAAATACAAGTATGGGAACTCATACTCAGAAGTTGTCCTTTGCATTCAACCCATCCAAGTTAGTGCACACACATTAGGAGCAGTGAGTAGTGAACACACACACACACACACTCGGGTTCCCATGTGGATTCCATGCATACCAGATGTGGGCCGGATCTGGGCCGACACTAAGTTGCTGTCTGAGTCGCTAACCATTAGCAAAACCCATCGTTTAATGTAGTTTATGTGTCTATGTGGTGTTTTTAATATGCCGTAAGACAAACCATGTGTAAGTTCATAAGTCGACAGCATTGCTGAGTATTTCCTCCTTAAAACTACAGTGAACCAAAGACAGTCTCAAACACGCTTTGAAATCGCTGGTGTTTCTGACGTCACAAACTACCTTGTAACCAATCAGATCAACGTGTGATCGTCAACCAGTGGATCTCTGAGCTGAGTGAGTGAGTGGAGGCGGGGCTCATTTGCATATTCATAGAGCCGCGCATACTAAATGAGGCAAGGGTGTCAAGTTACATTCAAGATATTTTAAGGCATGAAGACATTTCTTTATTAAAAATGTTTAAATAGTTTTGAGAACATTATTAAACTTTGAACGAACACTCTATTAACGTTACTTGAAGAACATTTGTTCAGAGTCTTGCCAGAAGAGTTGCATGACTACATGAAAGCACACTTGGCAATGAAGCTCTTTTTGATTCTGAAAATATCTACTTTATGAGCCAGTGAGTAAATCCAGGGTTTCACCTCGTCCACAGCGAGGCGACACTGGTTTGGCAGACGTGAGGAGGATTCTCCACATATACCAACACACATACATTCCCCAGGGAGAGAAGCATCAGCTCACACTGGACCAGAACCTGACACTGGATCTCTTCAGCTTCAGGTCCAGCACACTGTGAGCTAATACAGATCGGGTTACGCTTCAACGACATAGACTAGGGCCATGTCCACACTAATACGGTTTCATTTGAAAAGCCTCTTTTTCTCTCCGTTTCTCTTCTGTTCACACTGAGACGGCACACTGAAACGGCACACTGAAACGAAAACACTGTTTTCAAATGTATCCGGATGAATGTAGACGTGGCCTAGTTTTGTTTTCGCAGTCCACTGGGACCTTATCGACAAAGCTCTGGTTATAAATTTCTTTAACATATCGGACGAGCAAGCATATGCTACTTATAGGAATAGCGCTGAATATTGCCCAGAGAGGTCAAAGGGCTGTGAAGGTCAAAGGTTTCGTCCTCCCCTCATCATAAAGTGCATTATCATCTTCTCCATGGCCGTGTGATCCAGATGGTGGAGTAAGATCAAGACAGCTTGTAAACCATCTTGGGAAACAAAATTGCCATAGAGCATATTTGATTCATCATATTTCAAAAAGGGAATCATTTGAGCCTCGCCTTTCTAGGATAACAGGAGAGATAATGTTACCAAACTGAGTCAGACTGAACGTGGAAATATTCTGTTTATATTCTTCTCTGTGGTGTGGTTCCTAGAAATGAATAAAGCTATTAATGAAGGAGGGAATGGTACGCGTTAAACTGATTTAACATGCTATTGGTAAACCCAGCGATCTGTGTGTTAAAGAGACTCTTTGTGAAGGAAGTGATCTTCAGCTCATTATTCATGAGAGTTTGTTGCCATCATCAGAATCACCTGCTAAAGACTTTATTAATCGTGTTTGATTAATATTCTGTCATCTGAACATATTCCATTTCTAGCCATTCCATAAAAGGATAATTTACCAAGTAATAACAATAACAAAATCACATGTTTCTTAAGCCATCCCAGAAAACTAAAATAAGTTCTAGGGATGTTTCACTAACGTTCCCATTAAAATATGTAAATTGTATTTCTCAATGTTTTCTAAAAGTTCAAAACGTCCAAAACGTTTTAGAAATGTTTCTTCTTGGTTATATGAACGTTAAGGGAACATTACATTGTATCATTCTTCAAACATTATGGGAATGTTACTTTTGAATGTTCTTTGAACGTTCTGAAACATGTAACATTTAAGAACTGTTAGATGAACGTCCAACTGAAACATTTCAGAAACAAATGTTGTATAACTTTGAACAAACGTTGTATTAAAGTTTCTAGAAGAACGTGTTCATGACTTGTCATGTTGACATGTTCTTAAAAATATACATTATTGAAGTTATTTATTTGGATGTTATTATGATTATAATAATATTATAGTTGCTAATACTTTATTGTAATGTATGCATGTTTATGTTTCATGTGTTTTCAAGTGCACACAGATCTATACACACATTATATAGAAAAGTGTCAGAAAATCAGCTTACAGTGAGCAGAAGTCTGGAGTCTGTGCATGTACAAAAGATTAAGTCATTTTAAGTAATAAATGTATACTTTATAAGAAAAGTTGTTAAATCATGGAGTACTTTCCATAAGATCATCTCTCAATGCAAATCAAACCAGCTATTAGGCTAACTGAAATAAAACCATGCCAGTCTCTAGGTATGGTCTAGGCTATGTGAGGATGTGGGGCTATTTTAATTCCAAAGGCCAAGGGAACTTTATCAGGATGCATAGTATCCCGGATCCATGAAGTAACTGGCCTTTAAAAATAAAAATCTGCCTGCCTCTATGGGAATTTAACATAGGGGTGTCCAGACTTATGCACCCTGTATTTTAAGGAAGAACATTTATTTCTGAAGCATTATTCATTCACAAAGAAAATTGGTGTCCTTAAAGGTTGGTTTTTTCCCAAATTTTTTTTTAATTAAGGCATTAAGTTCAATTTCCAAAAGATGATTTTTTATTCCTCTTTTTAGTCAACTTTAGCATGGGTGTCTAAACTTATGCATAGCACTGTATATTTAAAGCTTCAATAATCACTCTAATTCTATGAGAACCCTAGTTTAAAAAAATATATACTAAAATGTATTTGAAATACATACATTTTATGCTAAGTATAATGCAAATACATTTACATATTTATGTACTTAATAAAAATACCCTGAAATTGTACTTTTGGTATAAACTGGTAAAGTCTGCTAAATTGGCAGCTAATTTTGTACTTAATGTACTTTGATTGTGCAGAAGTTCAACTAAAGATATAGTGAAGTACAGCATGACTGTGTTAAAGTGGAACTGTTGCAAGAATACTTTACGTACACTTTAAATATCTTGCATATAAAGATTGATATCATACAATCCTTATTTATATTGATTTTAAAACACATTTTAGGCTTAATATTAATAAATGTGCATTGTGAAATAAAGAAGTACTCCAAATAAAGTTGAATTATAATGTTATATCAGTAAGTCTCAAGCAGTATGTCAACAAATATGTTAATGGATTTGAAGTAAACTTAAATGTATTTTAATTATGTTATAGGTTTTATTGTATACATTTTTTACTAAAGTTCCACAGCACAACTCGTCAAAACAAATGTATGTATTTTTATAGAGGAAATAATAAAAAAATATAGAAAAATTATCATTATTATTAGTTCTACTCCACTTCACTGGGTTGCTAAAATCCGCCGTGTGAATGTGATGTGGACTAGACTAACACTGGTGGAGTCCACTTTAAAGTCCAGCTGCAAAGTCAATGCAATGATTGTTTGTGTTTGTTTTCTCTCAGTTTGATCAGTAAAAGAGACTGAACTCTATTCTCAACAGCCTTTAAAAGCCAATAACAAACATCAGAGACACGTCAACATGTTAGATCACTGAAACACTAACTTCAAATCTCCTTCTTGCTCACGGGTCAGTCCGGATCACTGTCTGGCACTGCTTGGGGTTTCAGATTGTGTTTGTGTGAGGAAAGCATGGATGTAAACATGTTAAACCCGTAGTTTCACAAAAACATGGATATATTGTGCTGAACTGTCCTCGTGACCACACTGATTCCTCAAGCGTCTAGTCCACTGTCCTTAATCTCATTACGCTCATCCAGATCCTCCACTGTCTCCTCGCACTGGCTAGACGTCTCATTAACATGCTAAACACTGAGACCGAGGAACAGGCCCTGGTTCGGTCAATAGCCCACAGGAGGAATGTGTGCACATCTCATGATAACATCAGTCTCCGAGCAGACAGCGCCACGGTCCGTGACACACACGTTTATGGACGTCTATCTGCACCCCTGATCAACACGAAAGCCTCTGAGACCAGGAGACGCGAGCCCTGCGTTTCAACCGGTGTAAATCAGCCCTATCAGCGAGAGGAACGTCACCTCAGGTGCTCTCAGGTGAAGCGATTGAGATCTCGCTCCAGCGGCTGAAA
Source organism: Leuciscus leuciscus (assembly GCF_965113295.1). Taxonomy (NCBI): domain Eukaryota; kingdom Metazoa; phylum Chordata; class Actinopteri; order Cypriniformes; family Leuciscidae; genus Leuciscus; species Leuciscus leuciscus. The sequence continues at coordinate 744,860 of NC_138729.1, read as the reverse complement.
GGCTCTTAGCGTTAGCGTGTTTGTGGCTCTTCTGCGAGGCTTCGGCACTGGCTCTCATCTGTGTGCAAATACACATCAAACTTTCCCTCAGAAATCTGGACACACTTACTATTTACTACATTGCAGATCAGTCACTGAGAAAAAAAATATTGAAAGTGAATTACTTACAGTGTTGTTAACAAAAGCTAAAACTGCTAAAAATCGTTAATTCAGTAGTTGAAAAATATATATATATGTATTAGGTAAAAAAAACTGATTGAAACAAATTGAAGGTGAAACACTAAAATAACCAAAACTGAAATTAAATAAAATGTGTATATATATATATACATTTTATACACCCTAACCCTATACATAACAAAACCGCTAAAACTTAGAATAAAATATAAATATGAAAAAATTAGTTAGGATTATGAAATATCTGAAATAAATCATTTTAAGGTGAAATACTAAAATAAAATAAAAATAAAACTGAAAAAAAAAATGTTTTAAAGTTATATATAATAATGATAGTGACAAAACCACTAAAACTAGAAGAAGCTGTTATAAATGTCTCTGAAACAGTGACCCAGATGTGGACCGGATCTGGGCCGACACTGTATGGCTGTCTGGGTCTCACTCACTGTCCTGTCTAATAAATGACAAATGACACAAAATGAATAATTAATCCAATGTAACATCATTAAAAATCCTATTATTAAAGCTGTAGTGTGTAATTTCTGCACCAAATGAAATACTGATTGTTTTCAAACAGGTTTCCCCAACAATCAGATGATCTCGGCCCAAACTCACGAGTCAATCAGCGCGTCAACATGAACTCTAACAAAGTTATGAACAAACGTTCTCAATAGAACATTTGCTCAAAGTTATCTGGTCTTTAATAATGTTCTCAAAACGTTAATACAAAAAACATTATTCGTACATCAATTATGGAACGTTTTTTCCGGAAACATTTCAGTCGGACGTTCATCAAACGTTTTTTTTTTAAATGTTACTTGTTTCAGAACGTTCAGAGAACATTCAAATGTAACGTTGCAATAATGTTTGAAGAATGATACAATTGTATTTTTAACATTCACATAACCAAGAAAAAAAACATTGTAAAACATAAAAAAAAAACGACATTTTTAACATTCAGAAATAATGTTTTGATAACTTAATGGGAGATGTTCTCAGAACATATATTTGGTATGCATCATATCACGTAAACTAGGACACATCGTTGAAGACCGCAGCTCGACTACACAAATATAAAGGTTCACAGCAATGCCATAGAAGAACCGTTTCTGGTTCCCCAAACCTTTCATGGATCAGTCCTTTAAAGAACCATTTACTTTTTTTCTAATCATTTGGAGAACATCTTTCCACCATGAAGAACCTCTGTTGTCCTGTTAGAGAATCTTCAGGAGCCGTCGATGTGCAGCAGCTCCATTATAAACCCACTGAATGCAGTATCAGCTGGTCTGAACGCTCGAACAAACAGATTAAGGTTTTGAGTCGATACACCTAATAGCTTCCTAATAGTGGACCCTGCACACACTCTAAAAAAGATTGGGTTATTTTTTCTACCCAAATCCTGGGTTGAGCCTTATGGGTACATTTTTGGGGTTATTTTTTCAGTGTTTGGGTAGTTTTTGTGTTACCCAGATCCTGGGTCAGATGTAACAACCCAGTGTTTGTGTAACCCAGATCCTGGGTCAGATGTAACAACCCAGTGTTTGGGTAGTTTTGTGTCACCCAGATCCTGGGTCAGGCGTAATAACCCAGTGTTTGGGTAGTTTTTGTGTTACCCAGATCCTGGGTCAGGCGTAACAACCCAGTGTTTGTGCAGTTTTTGTGTAACCCAGATCCTGGGTCAGACGTAACAACCCAGTGTTTGTGTAGTTTTTGTGTAACCCAGATCCTGGGTCAGACGTAACAACCCAGTGTTTGTGTAGTTTTTGTGTAACCCAGATTCTGGGTCAGACGTAACAACCCAGTGTTTGTGTAGTTTTTGTGTAACCCAGATCCTGGGTCAGACGTAACAACCCAGTGTTTGTGTAGTTTTCTTGTGTAACCCTGATCCTGGGTCAGACGTAACATCCCAGTGTTTGTGTAACCCAGATCCTGGGTCAGACGTAACAGCCCAGTGTTTGTGTAGTTTTCTTGTGTAACCCTGATCCTGGGTCAGACGTAACATCCCAGTGTTTGTGTAACCCAGATCCTGGGTCAGACGTAACAACCCAGTGTTTGTGTAACCCAGATCCTGGGTCAGACGTAACAACCCAGTGTTTGTGTAACCCAGATCCTGGGTCAGACGTAACAACCCAGTGTTTGTGTAGTTTTTGTGTTACCCATATCCTGGGTCAGACGTAACAACCCAGTGTTTGTGTAGTTTTTGTGTTACCCATATCCTGGGTCAGACGTAACAACCCAGTGTTTGTGTAGTTTTTGTGTTACCCATATACTGGGTCAGACGTAACAACCCAGTGTTTGTGTAGTTTTCTTGTGTAACCCTGATCCTGGGTCAGACATAACAACCCAGTGTTTGGGTAGTTTTTGTGTAACCCAGATCCTGGGTCAGACGTAACAACCCAGTGTTTGTGTAGTTTTTGTGTTACCCATATCCTGGGTCAGACGTAACAACCCAGTGTTTGTGTAGTTTTCTTGTGTAACCCTGATCCTGGGTCAGACATAACAACCCAGTGTTTGTGTAGTTTTCTTGTGTAACCCTGATCCTGGGTCAGACGTAACAGCCCAGTGTTTGTGTAGTTTTCTTGTGTAACCCTGATCCTGGGTCAGACGTAACAGCCCAGTGTTTGTGTAGTTTTCTTGTGTAACCCTGATCCTGGGTCAGACGTAACATCCCAGTGTTTGTGTAGTTTTCTTGTGTAACCCTGATCCTGGGTCAGACGTAACAGCCCAGTGTTTGTGTAGTTTTCTTGTGTAACCCTGATCCTGGGTCAGACGTAACAACCCAGTGTTTGTGTAGTTTTCTTGTGTAACCCTGATCCTGGGTCAGATGTAACATCCCAGTGTTTGTGTAGTTTTCTTGTGTAACCCTGATCCTGGGTCAGACGTAACAGCCCAGTGTTTGTGTAGTTTTCTTGTGTAACCCTGATCCTGGGTCAGACGTAACAACCCAGTGTTTGGGTAGTATCAGGGCGTCTGGAGTTATAAGTTCCTCCGCTGAACACGACACAAGCTCCGGCACGAGATCCAGAGACGTTACAGTGGACTGGGCCATTACACTGGAATTACTTCTAAATGTTTAATTTTTACATCTAATATTTGTTAAACAAGCTTAAATGTATGCAAAATGTATTTAAAAACTATATTACATATTCTATACTGTAAAATATGATACAAAATAAAGGAATTATTATGCAAACCAGTGGTTGTGTGGAGTATTTTTTTTTTTAAGTTTAGAAGATTTCAGTTAATATGTAAACAACAATTCATGTATGAAGTAAAAAACAAATTGCTAGTAGTAAAAATGAATTACCCCAGTATGCTGGGTCAAATAAACAATGTAATTTGCTGGGTGAAATTAACCCAACATGTGTTCTGTCCTGTATTTACCGAGACCTTGGGTAAATTGGGTTGTTTTTAACCGAGTGTCTCATGGACTGACCAACACAAACACCCTCCGACCGACAGAAACACACACACACACACACACACACACACACACACACACACACACACACACACACACACACACACACACACACACACACTACCACAGAGAGAGTTTGTAAGGGCCACTTCAATTTGTCAGATCCGTCATCTCTCACACATGCACTCTCTCTCCTGTGATGGACTTCATTGTGAGGATGGTCCACTCTCACAAAACATGAGATGTGTTCTCCCGGGAGTGAGGCTAATGAAATCAGGCGAGGCCGGCCCAACGAATGAAGGAACGAATGAAGGAACGAATGAAGGAACGCTCTCAGGGAATGAGAAGCGCTTTTAGCCTGAGCAGCAGATTTCTTTGAGCACTTCACGGGGACTCGTGCATTAACAATACTGTTCCTCCTACTGTCCACCACCACGATTGTTCTCCCTTGTTAATATTTTGCCCTAACAGTGCTTTTGATTTTATTCTGGTTTTTCTGCTGCTCGTCCTGAATCAGATTAGGATCGATTGCCGCACGAGAGCATACGCGGAGAGCCCGACAGAACCGCGCATTGAGAGTATTCAGGCGACTAAATAGAATTGTTTGCCCTTAGATGTCAAATTTCCTCCGAGACGAGAATGTCAATAGCAATTAGATTGTGTGCATTCGCTCTGCGAGAGCGGTGGCCATCTTGGTCCCAATTCAGTTTCACTCTTGCATTACAGTAACTCCATTAGCCGCTGCGGGGACCGTGTTCTTTTACTCAGCGGCTTGGCATCCGATGAAAGGTCAGAGCCTGCTGAAGTGGGCAGAAAGTGAATTAATGAACAGATGTCTTTAGGAAGTGAACGGTCTGAGTGTGTGTCCGTGTCCCGTCGCTTCCACAGGCTAACGTGATAACATGACAAACACGGTTAGCGGCCGCGGGACGCTCCCCTACACACACACACACACACACACACCACACTGCAGATTACACGCATTCGAGACGCTTTTAATCACAGGCGTTTCTAATCTTCTGAATGAGGATTAAAGCCACTCATTTTGTTTGGTTGTTGATTTTTTTGGCAGAGCAAAGCAGGGTTATTAGTTACCCAAAACCAAAACCAAAACCCTAAAAACATTTTTGAAATACAACAAATATTAAATCAAGTCACCTTTATTTCTGTTGAGCTTTACAATACAGATCATGATATGTGTTATAAGGTGCAGAATTATGCTTTAAAGTGCTTGTACATGCGGTGTACTGTATATAAAGGCTTTAAGTAAAGTGTAACCAAACTTATTTGAGTAAAGAAACTAATGTTCATTAAATTGATGTGCTAAAATAACTAAAACTGAATCTGAAATAAAACTGAATAAATACTAAAAACAATAATATTTTGTAAAAAACGGTAACCTTATTTTAAAATTCACATATAGTTTCTACAGTAATAACTATGAATTATGCATAATTACATGCAAACCCAACTTTAATCCTAATCCTAACCATTTGGTAAGTACATGTAGTTGATTATTATTAATAAATGTATTATTACACTGTAACAAGGACACCTTAAAATAAAGTGTAACAGAACAAACTATCTCAATGATACCAGAAGTCTTTGAGATGTTGGAAATCCTGGAAATCGTTGTATTTATTTCCAGGTGCTTCTCCGTCTGATGAACTCCACTGACAGGAATAAAAGAGTTTGAAGAGTCTGAGTCTGAGTCCTGGTGAGCCGCCAACAACAGCAGCTTTCAGAGAATAACGTTATTAGATCGAGCTATTAAAAGCATGTCAACTGTGAATATTTAAAGTGGTTTATTCAGCGTGTAGGAACGTGGACACACACACACACACACACACACACACACATTCGCTCGAGCTCAATATTTCGGCCTGATCATTTAAGAGCTCGAATCACAACTAATCCAATCATTATAAGCCTCTGGTTGAACTGGCTGCCACGGGCTCTTTGCTTAAGACTTGACAAATTGATCATTTGCTCAATAACCCTTACAGTCGGAGGAGCAGAACTAGCTGGTAACAGAGTGCACATCGCTTCCATCGGGCTTGAGTATATTGTAAAGATGCCGTTCCCACTGATTTACTGAAGACAGGCACATTTTTTCTTTGTTGTTGACACATTTATCAGGTTAGGACTCAGTCTGCTGAATCAGGACATCACGGGACTCTTAGAGCTATTGCTTTCGGACGTCACACAAACCTTTTTAAATAAACAGAAGGAAGGGTAAAAGTCCAAAATCACATTGCTGCTAATATCTGGAATTGGTGGTTTATAGTTTAATATGGGACATATATTTCAAACATTTAGCATGCAATTAAAAAAAATACATTTAAACAACATTTTGGGGTTGGTAGAGTTTGTTGATGTTGCTGAAAGAGTCTCTTCTGCTCAGCTAGACTGCGTTTATTTTGATTAAAAAACTGTAAAAACTGTGAGATATTATTCCAATGTAAATCTGCTGTTTTCTATGTGAATATATAGTAAAGTGTAATTTATTCCTGTGATCAAAGCTGAATGTTCAGCATCATTACTCCAGTCTTCAGTGTCACATGATCCTTCACAAATCACTCTAATATGATGATTTGATGCTCGAGAAACATTTATGATTATTATCAGTGTTGAAAACAGTTCATATTTGTGTGGAAAGTGTGATGCATTTTATTTTTCAGGATTCTTTGATGAATAGAAAGAGCATTGATCTGCTCATGAACAGTTATGCTTTTCTTGATGGGAAAGTCAAAAAGCACAATCCAAATCACACTTTTATTTTTATTTTATTTGTATAAGGGCTGCAGATTGTTTCCAATCTGTTGCATTAAAAGCATCAGGCCTTCTCCAGATAACCCCAGGTCTCGGTCCACAGGTGAACTCTGTGATAAAGGGAATCTTTCCTCAATTATTCTAAGCTAAATAAAGCGTTTCTTTGAAGCCATTTCACTTGTCCGTCTAAAACATGGACCGTCAGCTCTGGAAAACCCCGAGCTCCAGATGTTTGCTTCTGTCCAGAGACGGCCGGTCTGTGTCTGTGCATTAATGAAGCTGGACATTCATATCTGAATCTGATGGAGACCATATGCTGCCCGATCATATACGACACGTAACATTGACTGAGTCACATCTGGACGTGATATCATGACGCTGTCGCCACCTCCAACAGATGAGCGATTTAAGAGCAGTTTCTAACTTTACTTTACTTTACTTTACTCACTGACGGAGAGAACACACTGACGGGAACGAGTGATCGGGAAGTTCAAGGTTCACCAGACCTCAATGCTTACTATTGAAACTATACGTGAAAAACACAGGATTATTGGCAAATTATGCCATCATTTGCCAGATGCAAGCCAAGTGTTTGTGACTGATACTTTCTTTGCACATTAATAATACACTCTGTACTATGGCCATAACTCAAAGGAAGAAGAGAAACAGTTTAAGAGATGTATAGTGAGTCTTCTTGATGTATTCATTCTCTAATTGTCCTCCTCAAATAGACTAAGAGTTCAGTTCTACTGTAATCACACTGAGGAACTGATGACGATTACCTGGAGATTAATAGTGTGTTGATTTTACACTTAATGCTCTTCAGAATATGGATGTTTCTTGCTTCTTTAAAATAAAGGCTTCTGGTGAAAGCAATGGATCATAAAAGTCAAATCCACCAGTTTGCATGAATGAACCTCAAAAATAATGCTTTTACAACAAATGATCCGTATTACAGAAACACAGACTATTGAAATCTTCATGTCTACAGTCTTTGACTGAAAGGTTCAGTGGGTTTCGATATAAAACTCTCTAGAGTTCTCGACTCGATTTTTAATAACGCTTTATGCCCAAAAAGTTCCATGTCAGAGGAAATGTCTTAAAGGATTGCATGATACGTTCATGTTTAACGCGTTATTGCCATTTTTTCTACTAATTAAATATATATGAGCTGTTTAATTCCTATAATTTAATAAAAAAATAAAATAAAATAAAATAAAATAAAAGATATTAGTGCTATTTAATAAAAACTACAAAATATTAGTGCTGGGAAACGATTAATCGCGATTATATATATTTAGTATATATAAATACACACACATGCATGTTTATATATAAGACTTTTTTTATATATATAAATTTATATATCATATAAATTATGTATAAATATATATTTACAGTATATCATGCAAATATTTCTTAAATATAAACATGCATATGTATGTATTTATACAAAATAATTACACACCGTACACACACACACACATATTATGTACACGCAAACTTTTATTTTGGATGTGATTAATCGTTACCCAGCACTAAAAAATATTAATTAAAGCTAAATCCATGAAGTCATAGAAACCCATAAAAGGTTCTACATTTGAAGAGCCCTTTAAAGCTCCAGAACCTTTTCTTCAAACAATGAATGTAACATTTCAAGTTCTAATGGAATTGTTTTCATGCAATCTGTTCTAAAATCAAAACTGTTCAAAGTTCAGTTCAATTCAATTAAATGACTGTCATTATTCTGCAGATCAGCCTTTTCTTCCCTTAGAGAGAGAGAGAGAGAGAGAGAGAGAGAGAGAGAGAGAGAGAGAGAGAGAGAGAGAGAGAGAGAGAGAGAGAGAGTCACGTGTATCAGGAGAAGTGGATCTGATTGGTCGAACTGCACGCAGACACAGGAGGGGAAGCTGGAATTAAATGGAAATGTAAAGACTTTAAATGGAATGCTTGAGTTTAAACGAGCCATGAACTTCTGAACCTCATCTCCACCTGACAAAATCTGTTTCCCCGCTGACATATTACACGACGAGCTTGTAGCGAACCGCAGAAGAATGCGCTGTCTGCCTCTGTTGTGTCTCAGCGACTGGAGAACGGGAATATCGCAGATCAGTTACTCGGGAATGTCAGTCAGAGGATTCGGAATGTCGGTTTCAGATGTTTAATTCCTGTTCTCCAGTGTCCTTTACAAACTATTAACAGCTTAGGCAAATGCTCAGCAAACTAGTCTTATTAAATGTGCAGTTCTAATGTCCAAAACTTTAGTGTAAGTGTCGCGTATAAAGCGTACAAACACTTTAGAAGAAAGTGTTCAATGTGGAACCTTAAAGACGCTTCATTACAGGAGTTACACTATATGTGATCATTTTATGGATGTGGTTTGAATTAATTAATTTAATTTTTATACATTTGTATTAAATATTATGAATTAAACTGATCGTAAACAAACATATTGCTAACGCTATCGCAGAGTAACCACTCTGATGCTCTTTGGTCCTTTTTGACAGAACATTTGTTTGGTTTTGTTTGGGTTTTTAACTTAATCGAAATGGGATAGAACTTGGTAAAGGTGAATGTGAACAAAAAAAATCATTGGAAAATATTGAAGGTTTCTATAAAAAATAATAACACTTGTGATCTTGATGGTCCAGAATGCCGTCATGAGAAGCTCCTCTAGTGGAGGCGTGAGGTACTGCGCCCAAACTAACTCACTGAAAACTCGTTTTTTGAGATGTAAACCTCAAATTTGGAACACAACTCGTTTAGATGTATGGCTCTGATCTTTTAGCAGTTTTATAGTAAAACATGTTTTGGGGGGAAAAATTCATCATATACAAATTGAAAATAGTATTTTTTTAAAAAAATTTCATAGCAATACATTTAAACTTATGTTTTTATTTTTACGTTTTTTACTTTTTTCACTTCAGCAATAAGGTGTCACGTGTTTTCTTTAAAAAGTCCAAAGCATTCAAGATTTATGACAGCTTACTTTGGAAATGTCATTTTCATTAATATAACTTAGTACCATAAAATCCCCTAAAATACAAAATATTAGACAAAAAAGAAAAAAAAAACATTATCGAACTAAAATATACATTCATTTCATTGATAAATATTTGTCATTTTTTTGACCGCCACGCAAGGACCACCAGAGAGTTAATGTGAAAGTATTATCCAGTCATTTAAGACATTTCTCCTTACATATAACATCTTTAACATTGAGTCAAGGACCCTCGAGTTCTCTCTGGAACCAGTGGATTCTGAACATCAGCTCTTCTGAATCAGTGTTCTCCGGTGTCCTTGATCAACTATTAACAGCTTAGGCAAATACACACGCCTCATTAATTCCACAGTGCTAATCTCCCAAACATTTGTGTAGCATTTCATGTGCGTTGGGTTCGGTTGAGTTTGGGAAGATTTGGCTTGTCGCTGCATTCTCTCCAGCAGGAGCAGTGCCGAGGCCGTGTGTGTGTGTGTGTGTGTGTGTGTGTGTGTGTGTGTGTGTGTGTGTGCTGGAGAAAAACCCCATTCAGCCCTTCCCTCCGAGACTGTTCCTGTTCCATCTGAGTGTGTGTGTGTGTGTGTGTGTGTGTGTGTGCGTGCGTGCGTGCGTGCGTGCGTGCGTGCGTGTGTGTGTGTGTGTGTGTGTGTGTGTGTGTGTGTGTGTGTGTGTGTGTGTGTGCACTAGTCACAGAGACACAACTATACAGTCAAACTCAAAAAATTTCAAACACCAGATATTATATTCGATGTTTTTTCACTAGTGTGATCAGGACACTATAGTTCATTTATGTAAGTGAGGAGAGCAAAATAAAGTAATCTGTGACATATTATACCCAAATATTCTTCATACAGGGACTACCAGTGACAATTATAATCATTTGGGACTAAAAATGATTGGAACACTTTGAGCTGATTATGTTTTGCTGAAGTGTTTTGTCTTTAATTGCTAATGCTCTTTTTACACACAGACTGAACAAAATGAAGCATTGCTTGGTGATTGGTTGAGCTAAACTGGTATTATCTAATTGTGTAGTTAAATTTAACAGATGTTGAAGGTGTCTGAATAACATTTGGTCTGACTGTACGTGTATCTTCCTGAAGTAAAGTCGGAGGACTAGGGCTTTACATGATCCGATCCACAGTGTGAAAAATGCATGCTTGCAAACAGTCTCCAATCTTCTACAATCCTCATGTCATGGAAAGCAAGAGGCCTTGGTGTGTGTTTTATTGGTGTGTGTTCCTGCTGACTGGCGGGTGTAGTGGCAGCTCATTGATCTTTCATCAGGTCAGGAGCATTCGCTGTTTTATGGCGGCTCGCTGGAGCCTGTCTATGATTGTTCCCAGTTTCCTCAGATTGTTTTGCTTTCGGTAAAAGCCTCTCGAACTCCCAAGGAGAAGCGGAGACCACTGACATTTCACGGAGAACAAAACAAGTTTGCACCGTCGGTAGGTGGAGGGACAATAGCATGTGGATTTTGTGCATGTGTGTGTGTGTGTGTGTGTGGGGGGTGGGGGGGGGGTGGGGGGGGGTGGGGGCATGCCAGGACTGGATTCTAAAAAGAGTGTGAAAAGTGTCAAACCCATATAAGGCTTCTAAAGCTTGGCTGAGTAATGCCATGAGAATTTGACTGTTGTTTGCTATTGATGTTTCTGTTAAGCTGAAGTCGCATTAAAGGGAGTTTGCACTATTTTCTCCTCTATAGTGTCGTATATACCAGTGAAACGCTTCTGGAACAAGAACAAACGTGGGCGGGGCTTTATTGTGTCTGTGGGGAATTGATTGGCTGGTTGGATGGTTGCGGTTTGCTATTGGCTGATCTCATGTGAGTGACAGGTTATAGCCCCGCCCTCATCATCAGAGAAGAGATAGAACTTATTCTGATTCAAGATTATTAACACAATAATGATGCGCACCCATAAATCACTGCAGTATTCCAGAAAAACAAGAATGATCCATTTTGATTTCATGGTGACTTTAAAGTGTGATTGGCACACATATGAAATATCACATAAGAATTATATATATTTGTGAGAGCGCGGCAATGCAAGGTAATCTGGACACACTGACACCAATATCTCAGTGTGACTGGTTCCCAGTCTCAGGGGTCGAGAGCTGAAGACGGGAAAGAAGACTCGCTCTCGAGCATCAGATCAGTTTTCACTGAACCCTGAATATTTCATGCAGCAAGTCTTACAGTAGAAACCCAGATGGGCTATTGAAATGGAAAAGCTACATGTCCATAACTCACACCCCTCCTTTCACCCAAAGGGACAAGCTTCAAGAATGATGTCTGGATCATGTTTCTGGTCACACCAGGCATGTGGTTTATGTAACCTCCAGTCTCTGAGACACAGCAGCACAGAATACAGGTTGCTATTATGATTATGATGATGCAAAGGGTTATTATAATAATGTTGAATGTGATAAAGGGCGTGGGAAGTTTGAGTGTATATCTTCTATAGGCATATTTCATCCATATATTGATATATTGACCCATTTTACAGAAGAAATAAACACTTTTACGATTGGTATGAGTGAAGTAGCTATATTGTATTAATTGCATTCAGTTGTATTTACTAATTTAAGTTATGTATTTCTAAATGTATTTACAGATCTGAAATTAAACAGTGAAAACATAAAATAAATTAAATCAGAGACGGGAACTTCGGATGAGAATGAATTCACTTACCTAGTTGATTTTTTAAGGATTTCACAAAACCTCGGTGTTGCATATGCGACTGTATTTGAATGAATGAATGAAAGAATGAATTTATTTATTGATGCGAATATAATCGCAAAGTCCGATTATAATCTGAAGTTGTAGTTGACCTGAATAAATCCCAGTTTTCCATCTGTCACTGCCAGAATCTGTTTCGATGCAGGCCGAGACAATAAAGCCAAACTGAATTTCAATGACAAACTCACAAAACCTGTTTAATGCCTGAAACAACCTGTTGATATTCCTGATAGAGAAGCGGCTTATCTTCAACATTTCACGGCATCATTTCGGCTGCGCGTCTAACAGAAAAATCGTTTTAAACATAATAATATTAATAATCAGAGGTTGGACTACTATGGGATTTTACATGTTAATTCCCCTTGGATGATGCCTAAATGTTTAGCACAAAGAAAATAAAAATAATTAAAGCTTATGAGATCTAACGCTTAAAGGTCCACGCAAAGGAAATAGTGCAGAATTATCAGCAATTAAAGAATGAATCTGAATGGAGTGTAAATACATCAAACAATGTTCAAGTGAAAACAAAAAAATATTTTGTGCAATTTATTAAACCATAGCTTCAATATCTTTGCTTTTTTTTAAATATAAATATGCATAAATATGTAAAAGTGCACCGCGTGTGAGTCGGTAAATCACACAGTCCGTTTTAATCATGTTAATTGTTTTCGCTTCACTGAATGATTTCAGGTTTGAACCGACGACATTCTAGATGACTGTAAATTCCACGTAAAACAAACATACACATCCTATATAAACACAGTTAAAATTGTGATTTTTAAACCTAATTTTTCATTGATTAAAAATAAACTAAAATACCTGTAGCATACCACAGACATCCATAACATGAGAATATGAACACTATCGCACATGTTTGCATGAGTGAATATTGAAGACTTAGAATGCACTTGAAAGTTTAGATAGCCTACATGTAGGCTACATAAATAAATCGTTTATCAAATTCCGTGCAATTTGTCATCGTTTTTATCTGGCATCATTCCCATAAAAAACAACAAAAAAAAAACAAACAAAAAAATAGTATTCAAATAAAGAAGGCTAAATCATAATCGACATTATCAAAGATATTCCGTATTCATGCTGGATCAGATTAGTATATTTGAATGCACGTATTGTAGTCTGCAGTCATAGATGTTTCCTTCTGCTGAGGAACATAGGGAAGTATGTCATAATACGCCTTCGCTCGCCAACTTAAAAGGCTTGTTGAGAAATGACTCGCAGTAACCGGGAGTGTCTTGGGTCCAGTGACCCGCATCGGACTGCAGTCTATAATCTCATGACATAAAACACTTTCCTCCGAGAGCACAGACGCGCGGGACCGGCAAGTATATGGAACAATGTTGGCGCTTTACAATTCCGCTTTACTTCAGTTGTTGGTTTTGCGTTCGCTGAGGTTCGCGTTTATCGTGCATGTGAAAGCGGCGTTTTGCTGATTATTTTATCATGTTTAATCCGGATTTAGGGTGAAGTAGCTCACGGGTTCCAGACAACCTGGCTCCAGTAGTCTAATCTATGGGCTGAGACAGACAGGTGTAAATCTCTTTGACAATCTTTGCTTTTTGATTGCAGGAGTCATATCTGCAGGGTAGGGATCTGAAATGGATCATTAAAATGTGTTGCTTGTTTGCTGATGCAATATCCAGACTGCTGTCGAGACGTGTAATAAAATAAGAAGTTGAAGGTAAAATAGGCTGTTGGGTTAGCTGGCATTAACAGCCTAAATGTGTTCATTATTTAAAAGAGTGTGCGTCCATTGTATTATTTATGAATTATTAGATTTGAATCTTCATTTCTGAAGGCGGACAACAACATTAAATGAACACGAAACAACAGATGTCATCACAGCAACATTTGAAATCGCTTTTAGAGAAGCAGTTTTAACACCAACTGGTAGTTTACGACTATGCAGCAAACCATTACCAACACCCTAATGTATTTTAGAAGTTATACTGGATTACACAATCGCGCTGTTAACGGCTTCTCGTTCATCTTTATGGACTCTAAACAGAATATGCCGCAGACACTTCCCTCGTTTACTGATTTCTGTGCACTGTTTACTTTGCCTGGGTTTCGTGTGTGTGTGTGTGTGTGTGAGAGAGAGAGAGAGAGAGAGAGAGAGAGAGAGAGAGAGAGAGAGAGAGAGAGAGAGAGAGAGAGAGAGAGAGTGCCACGTTTGATTAAGGCTTGCTCCCAAAAGATGGCGATAAAAATGAGATAATGAGGTCCTGTGATTTGCGTTTTTCCCATCATGGACTCGAGCTG
>NC_138729.1:712969-725469 GCF_965113295.1 Leuciscus leuciscus | reverse complement strand
ACAGTGACAGTATTTGTCCACTTGATGAAGGGTGATAAATCTCACTGGTCTCTGCTCTGCTGACCAGATCATTGAGTCGCTTCTCAGGCGCTGGTTAACTGACCACGAGCCTCTGTTGTTTACGTGTGAATTAACCCAGTGTTTGTGTCGGGCGCCAAACAGGACAGATGCGTTCAGTTATCAACATGTCTGAGGCATTAACACACACACAATTGAGCAACACACTGATAATTCAGTGAAAACAACAGCCTGCTCGCATTACACACTGATGTTTTAATCTAATCATTCCCCCCAGCCCCCCAAAAGATACATTTATATTTTAATAAGGTCAAGGGTGTTTGTCAGTGATTTAAAAATCACACTCTTTAGATATTCGATATGTTCTTTGTGTTTTGAACAATAGTGAGACTCACATCAGGGGAATAGGCCTATTTAAATAGTCGCGTTCAAGCGTCACGAGCAAATTCTTGCAAAGTCTTGCAATTTAGAGAGAGAAGTGTGTGTGTGTGTGTGTGTGTGTGTGTGTGTGTGTGTGTGTGTGTGTGTGTGTGTGTGTGTGTGTGTGTATGCTGAATAAAAATGGTTCCTGAATATAAAGTGATAATGCGATATATGTGCTATTATAAAATAAACTTTAGCACATTAAATTAAATCTCGCTGCGTTGCGACAACCCGTATTTGGAAGCCGTTAGGATTAATATATTTGCTTCTCCTTTTCTGTCTATCTAATCATTTATTGTACACCCTGTTTAGTCACACGCTGGTTGACTTCGTTATGATATCCAATTTTATAGTCAGTAGCTCTGAAATTGTTCAAATTATAAATAAAAAAATGAAAGCATAATTTATCCGTTCGGACACGATTAGGCTATTCGTGGTTTAAATTGTGATTTTCCACATAACATTAAACGCTGATGAAATGCAATATCTCCATATTAATAACATGCATATTAATTATTTTGACGCGCTTGTCTTTTCCCAGGTATAATAACGCTCGTGCGAAGCGAAACATGATGTTGTGTGCGCGAAACGAGGCCAACAGTGACGCTGTGCGCACGAGTCCTGGAAGTTCATGTTGTTCTCCGGGTCCCACAGCCCGACAGATGCGAGTCCTAATGATGTTGACATCTTCACACAACAGCGCTGTTTCGCGGCAGCAATAGAGTTCTCAAACACCTTTTTATAAGTCTGAAGTCTTTCCCCTCCACCCGACCTGTTAAAACCACGCCTACAGAGCAACACAATTGGTCCGAAAGCGTGAAAGAGCCAATCAACAGAGAGCTGGAGCTCGAAACACGCAACACATCCACACACACCGAAGCCCATGGAGTTCAGAAGCACTGGGAACATCTCCGTGCTGGACCCCGTTCTCCGCGGATCGTGTGTGAGATGTGTGTGTGTGCGCGCGACAGGACGAGTGTGTGCGCTCGTGTGAAGGTGTATCCCTCCAACAAGTAAAGACAGAGGAATTATTCCGAGGCAACGAAATATTTCAACACATCTCTTTGGCAGGACTCGGGACGATCTCATTATTATTATCACAGGAATGTCTGTTTTAAAGAAAGCTGAAGGAAACCGACACACACCGCGTATTTAATTTCATCTTTTATTTTTTCTTCTTCTCGATTTCACAGACAAGCGGCAGATTAATGGATAGCTGTTTCTCACTTAATCTTTTACACACTTTTTTTTTTTTTTTTTTTTTTTTGGGGAATCCAGCTATTGAGACAATTAAGAGTCTCGCGCACCGAGTGAGGCACTTCTCCAGCGCTGATTTTTTCCTAGCTGATTTCTGATTACTCGTTTTTAAGGAACACCGCGTCACCTCTGCAATCTGGACTTGGATGAGCTTTCCGATGAGAGATCCAGTTATTCAAGGATCCAGTATGGCATATCACCCGTTTTTACCTCACCGGAGTCCGGAGTTTGCCATGAGCGCGATGCTGGGTCACCAGCCGCCCTTCTTCCCGGCCCTGGCACTGCCACCCTCGGGCTCGCTGGCGCTGGGAAAGCCGATCATGGAGCAACTGATGACCGCAGATGCCGGCCTCCACTTCTCCTCTCTGGGACACCAGGCCTCGCATCTCGGGCCTCTGAAGACACTCGAGCCCGAGGAGGAGGTGGACGACGACCCGAAAGTGCACCTGGAAGCCAAGGAACTCTGGGATCTGTTTCACAAGCGCGGCACAGAAATGGTCATCACGAAATCTGGAAGGTAAACTTGGAATTATTCAATAAACGAGCCGTGCTTTCAATTCCATCAAGTCAAATAGCCTAGCTAGGAACCGAGATTATAGCCCATATCAGATATAATTGTTTTATTGGTTTAAGTGACTCATGGGTTTCTTTAGAAGAGCAATTATGGGACACGGGATGGGCTTTTTATTGTTTCTTTTATTTCTGTTTGGGAAGATGCAAATGTTTCTAGAATACAACCCAACTTGAATAGGCCTAAAATGCTGGGTTTTTTCAACCCATGTTTGGGTCAAATATGGACCATTGGTTTAATCTTTTTAATTACATTTTTAACCCAACGGTTGGGTTTGTCCATATTTGACCCAAACATGGGTTAAAACAACCCAGCATTAGCTATTATTTTTTTAGAGAGTAATCAAAAACCCAGAATTTTTTTAGAATAAAAAAATCATCGCTGGTTTAATCGTTTTAGCTTACACTCTAAATAATAATAATAATAATAATAATATTTAGAGTGTAAGCTAAAACGATTAAACCAGCGATTATTTTTATATTAAAAAAAAATCTGGGTTGTTTCAACCCGTGTTTGGGTCAAATTTTGACAAACCAAACCGTTGGGTTAAACATTTCATTAAAAAAAAGTAAACCAATGGTTTGGTTTGTCCATATTTGACCCAAATTTGGGTTGAAACAATGCTAAAAGCTCATTAAGCTAAAATGATTAAACCAGCGATGAATTTTTGATTACTCTCCAAATTTTGACAAACCCAGGCGTTGGGATACATTTTTAAATTAGGCTACATTTTAACCACACGTTTGTGTTTGTCTATTTTTGACCAATTGGGTTTAAACAAGTGTTGTGCATATGCGAAATGTGCTCCATAAAAGCTGATTTTGAACAGTGAAATTCACAGCTTGTTTTATAAAAAATATAGCCTATGCAATGCTGTCGAAATAGCACGTTTTGATTGTAACTTAGTTGTGCCGTTTAAATGTTGGATTGTTTTTCAAGTTAAGGCTAATGGCTGGGCCTAATTTACACACACACACGCACACACACACACACACACACACACACACACACCAAAAACATCTCAGATGTCTGAAATTACTGTTTCTCTAAAGCAAAATCCAGTCAAGGAATTGTGCAGATTTTAGCCTCATGCACAAGCTTATCTGAAACATAGAAATGACTCAACTATGTTTTCTGTAGGCGAATGTTCCCTCCGTTTAAAGTCAGATGCTCGGGACTGGACAAAAAGGCCAAATATATTCTGTTGATGGATATTGTTGCGGCTGACGACTGCAGGTATAAGTTTCATAACTCTCGCTGGATGGTGGCAGGAAAAGCTGACCCCGAAATGCCAAAACGCATGTACATTCACCCCGACAGTCCGGCCACTGGAGAGCAATGGATGTCTAAAGTCGTCAATTTCCACAAACTTAAACTGACGAATAACATCTCCGACAAGCATGGATTTGTAAGTTAGCTACGTCTTTTTCAATTATTATAATAATTATTATTATTGTTGTTGTTCAGTGCTTGCATGTAGTATTTTTATACATGTTGATATATTGTTAAAGACTTTGCACTGTCAGGGAAATTTCATTTTAAATATGTGCATGTAAATACTATCCGAGCAGGGAAACGATGACAAAAGGGAAAACGTGTTAGTGCACAAAAACTGTGCAGAAAGTGTGCCTCATAAAAACGATTTCTTTACCCGTCATGAAAATGTAATTTGGAAGTCAGCTTCGGCTTTATTTATATTCCAGACGATACTAAACTCCATGCACAAATACCAGCCGAGATTTCACATTGTGAGAGCCAACGATATCCTGAAACTCCCGTACAGCACGTTCAGGACATACGTGTTCCCCGAGACGGACTTCATCGCGGTCACTGCCTACCAGAACGACAAGGTGGGTCACCACGAGCTTTCTGGGGCGAGTCTGTCTTAACACTAAATGTTTACCTACAAAAGTACATTACAGAAGGTGTTTTCAGTGCTTTGGTCATAAACGTTCTTGTAGTTATTATATGCAGTGCATTTGTACTCTGTAATTATTAGATTTATCACTGTGAGGCCTACATCATATCGCAAAGCCTTCACCCATGGAGAATAATGCAGAATACGCACACACACACACACACACACACACACACACACACACACACACACACACACACACACACACACACACACACACACACACACACACACACACACACACACACCATCTTCCATTTAATTATAGTTATTCAAAAGTTTGTTAATGGAAACGTGTGTGTGTGTGTGTGTGTGTGTGTGTGTGTGTGTGTGTGTGTGTGTGTGTGTGTGTGTGTGTGTGTGTGTGTGTGTGTGTGTGTGTAACGTGTAGTAGTTGGCAAAAGATGCTTTTGGGAAATGCACCTCTGAATGAGTTTCTTTTTTTTCTTCTTTTTTTATGCAGAAGGGTTGTAAGGGGAGAGAATACAGATTGTACAGTAAAAACCCATTATGTCTATGGAGAGTCCCCACAAAGATAGAGAAGCAGTGTGGGTGTGTGGGTGTGTGTGTGTGTGTGTGTGTGTGTGTGTGTGTGTGTGTGTGTGTGTGTGTGTGTGTGTGTGTGTGTGTGTGTGTGTGTGTGTGTGTGTGTGTGTGTGTGTGTGTGTGTGTGTGTGTGTGTAAGAATGAGAAGGAAGGACTGGCCATAGTGGGAGGTTCTGAAGAAGAGAAAGAAATTGTACGTGTGTTTATTTATTAGAAAACGGCTGAAATATTAACACTCCAGGAAACTCCAGGAAATGTTACAACATGAAATGCTTATGGGGTGACAAGGAGGAGAGAATGAATTCATGTTGTGGGGTTGTCGACATAAAAAAAAGTTTCCAATATTTATGAGCTGGAAATGCCTCCATTTCTTCCTAAAAAATCCCAGTGATGCCTCTGTGAAAATAACTTAAAAGGTTTTAGACAAGTCACTGCAAGCATCATATTTTGTATCTTCAAAGAAAACAAGCTTATAGGCCAGCATATTATACTATAAAATATCAAAGGTGATCGCAATGAGTCATAGAGACCTAAAGTGCCTGTTGAATATGTTTCAATATGCTATAAATACGTGCAAAAAAGAGTATCCAATAGGTTGATGAAACTGAAAAACATGCAAGTTATCTTTATTCAAGCTATACCGATTACCTGTCATTGCGTTTCAGATAACTCAACTGAAAATTGATCACAATCCTTTTGCGAAAGGATTTCGTGACACTGGAAATGGGAGACGCGAAAAAAGGTAGGAGAGCCCGAGCTGCTTATTTATAGCATTCCATAACATTCTGAAATTCAGAACACTGTTACTTATTACAAATGTAATAAAGCATTTATTTCGTTAAATAAAAATAAAATAAAAAAGATTACATTTCGTAATGAAAAACTCACGAACATATTGTTTTTCTCCAATGCAATTATTAGTTTGTTTGCACTGACATTTTTCCCTCAATGTTCTGTCTTCGAAAACGATTTAATACAGAAAACAGCTGGCTCTGCAATCGATGCGTTCATATGAGGAGCAGCAGAAGAAAGAAACCGGGACATCAGACGATTCCTCTGGAGAACAAGCGTCCTTCAAATGCTTTCGCCAGGATTCTTCTCCTGCGGTCTCAACTGTTGGACAGAACAACTTAAAAGGTATAATAATCAGTAAGACAAATTTGTTTTCTCTCTGATCAAATCAACATTTTCTCCTTTGGAATGTCCTAAAAAAAAAAATGTGACTCAATGACAATCGAATCTTCCGATTATTCCGATACAAAGCGTTTGCTTTTGTCCGAAAGTAGAATCTCCACACGAATCTCTTGTAATGCATGTTTGTACCTGATTAATTCAACTATGCTGAATTTCCTACGTTTAAAATACACTAGATTATTATTTATTTAGCGTGCATTTTGTGTCGCTTCTGACTGTATGTATAACTGAAATTCCCTTCCCGATTTTCCTCTCGCAGATTTCTGTGACAGCGATGAAGACAGTGACGACGAAGACAAAGATGGGAACGTGAAAGACGTGCCAGACTCGAGTAAAATCTCCACCACGACTGAGGACTCGAAGGATCCCGATGCGAGTTTAAGCAAAGGTGTGTTTGGGGAAAGTGAGAGGACTGAGAAAGAGAGTCCCGTCACGCAAATCTCGAGCACCACTCGCGAGCTCAAGAGTCCGACAGCCCGAGATCAGGCCAAACCCGACGAATCCCGGACAGCCAGCAAAGAAAACTACATGCCATTGACTGTCCAAACAGATGGCGCCGCGCACTTGAATCAAAACCACTTGCACAGTTTCGGATTTCCGCAGGGTTTGGCCGGGCAGCAGTTTTTCAATCACTTGGGCGGTTCAATCACCCATCCTTTCCTCTTACACCCGAGCCAGTTCAGCATGGGAGGCGCGTTCTCCAGCATGGCCTCAGGGATGGGCCCTTTACTGGCCGCAGTGTCCTCGGGAGGGGTCAGTGCGATGGACCCCGGGAGCATGTCTTCACCCACGGGCCCCCCGATGCCCTTCCATCTGCAGCAGCACGTGCTCGCGACTCAGGTAAGACTGAGCGCATGAAAATGCGTGTCTATAGCACGAATTGCATTAATAGTGCAATTTATACGCAAAAAAAAGAGAGAGTTTTTACGTGCATATGATACATGCATGCTTCAGTCCTGATCATAACCCTGGCAGGATGTTTATGAAGTATTTTAGCGCTTTTTGTGTTTTTGCATATGATACGCACTGTACCCCTGGGGTAGGATTAGTGGTGTGGAGTGCGTGTGTATTACACGCGAAAACTGCGTATCATATGCACCTAAAAACTCTTTTTTTGTGTATAAATTGCACGATAAATGCCATTCGTGCTATAGATACGCACTTTGATGAGATCGGGCTGATGCTTCAGTGCTGAT
Source organism: Leuciscus leuciscus (assembly GCF_965113295.1). NCBI lineage: Eukaryota > Metazoa > Chordata > Actinopteri > Cypriniformes > Leuciscidae > Leuciscus > Leuciscus leuciscus. The sequence goes on along the minus strand of NC_138729.1, from coordinate 718,346 downwards.
CATAACCATGGCAGGATGTTTATGAAGTATTTTAATGCTTGGTGCATTTATGAGTTTTGGATGAAAAATCGAGGCGTGGCAAATCTTGCAGTGTTTAAGTGTCTTTGTTGCACAGTCCATAAATTGTCAGCAAATATAGAACAACTGACAACTGTTGCTCGAGATTAGCAGTAAAGATGTGTGCATACAGCAATTATTTCATAAAAAAGATAAATATGTTCACGCCTATTTTCTACCTATATATATTTATATAGGCTATACACTAGTCAGCATTTGAAGTGGATCAAAACCTTTTATCAAAGTTATACATGAATTTTGAACAATACCCGTTCTTGTCTTAAACAACTTTGATGAACTTTTTTGATCCACGTCAGATGCTGACTACTGTAATATAAACCTTCATAAACCTCGCGGTTTATATTTTACAGTATAATAACTAAATCAACTAATGTGTGTGTGTGTGTGTGTGTGTGTGTGTGTGTGTGTGTGTGTGTGTGTGTGTGTGTGTGTGTGTGTGTGTGTGTGTGTGTGTGTGTGTGTGTGTGTGTGTGTGAAGAGAAAAGAGAAAAGAGTGAATATAAATATCTATAGATATAGGAAAACGAAAAAGCTTGATACAGTAAAGAGGGAAGGCTATATTCTGATTTTCCTTTAATCACAGAGTTGTTGAACTGTGAATTTTGAATTGCACATTTTTGACCTCATTTTAAAGAGGCTATCCATTTTTCGTCGCCATTAACGTATAAATTCACGTGTTGATTCGAAATACATAGTCAACATTTAAAGTGGATCAAAACCTCATCAAAGTTTAAGGCGACATGAATTTTGAACAATACCCGTTCTTGTATGACAACTCTGATTAGTCAGTGTGCATCACACATATTGCACTAAGCCACTTTTTTCCCCCCTCTGGTGTTGGTGTGAAAACGTCATTTTATAGGCTATCCAATTTTCGCCATTGACGTTTAAATTCACGTGTTGATCCTAAATAAGTAAGTTTGCATATTGCACTATATACGCCAGGGGACAGCGTGTGTATTTGGTTAATCTCTCTCTCTCTCTCTCTCTCTCTCTCTCTCTCTCTCTCTCTCTCTCTCTCTCTCTCTCTCTCTCTCTCTGTCTCTCTCTCTCTCTCAATTCAATTCAAATGTGCTTTATTGGCATGACAATTATTTAAATGTATTGCGAAAGCATTTCCAATCATCATACATAGGCTAGCCTACATACAATAAATAGATAAATGAATGAATAAATAAAATTAAATAAAATAAAATAAAAAGGTAGAACAATTCATCACCATTTCGGGAATTCTATGAACAATTTCGCATTCAGTGAGTGTTTGCGCGTGTGTGGGTGTGTGTGTGTGTGTGTGTGTGTGTGTGTGTGTGCGTGCGTGTGTTGTGTGTGTATGAGTGAGAGTGTGTGAGCGCATTGCTGATTCTCTCTCTCTCTCTCTCTCTCTCTCTCTCTCTCTCTCTCTCTCTCTCTCTCTCTCTCTCTCTCCAGGGTTTGGCCATGTCCCCGTTTGGAGGTCTGTTCCCGTACCCGTACACATACATGGCCGCCGCGGCCGCTGCTCAGTCCTCCTCCTCGGTTCACCGGCACCCGTTCCTGAACGCGGTTCGGCCCCGGTTACGGTACAGCCCGTACTCTCTCGCGAGCGTCCCCGACAGCACTCTCCTCACGACGGCCATCCCAGCCATGGCGAGCGGTACCGTGGACCCGAAGAGCTCGAGCCTGGACTCCGAGGTCACCAGCCGCTCGCCCGGTTCACCGAAACCCTGCGGAGAGCGGGACTCGAGCTCCGAGTTACAGAGCATCCAGCGACTGGTCAGCGGACTCGAGTCCAAACCGGACCGCGCTCGCAGTGTCTCTCCGTAGACCCACCCGGCACCCGTTCCCGTTCACAACACGGACCTGCATCGGAGAATCACGCTTAGACTCTAAATGCACTTTGGTGAAACTAAAATAAACACGTGACATGTTCTTTTGATAAATTAAAACAGTAACTTTGGCTGAATCTGAAATCCCTCCCTAAACCCTCATTCACTATTCCCTACGTTAGTCCACTAGTACTGTTCACTTGAAGGAGTGAATGAAAACGAGTGAGTGAATTTGGACAGCCGTTGAGCGAGCACAAGCTCGTTATTGTAGTGCACTGCGGGATTGAATAAGTGCACTCAATAGTCAAGTCAAGTCAAGTCACCTTCATTTATAGCGCTTTTAACAAGATTGTTTCAAAGCAGCGTTACGTCCACTGGTTTCGGACACCACATAACGCCCTATCTGGGGGTGTAGGGGTAATATGGATTCAGCTTTTGGGTTTTTTTCTCCTCCCTCCCAAAAATTTGAATACCAGAAGTATTGAACAGCGAACAGTTTGCCAAGAGACTGAATAAACGAATACAGCTGCTGCTCCTCTGTGTGTTGTATACGTCAGGTTGACTGTGATTTAATTTAATATGCACTCTGATAGGTTATTGCTTTATTTGAATATGACATTAATTTATCGGATGTGTTTGAAAACATAGCCTACTCATAATTTAAATTCACCGGAGGCATATTGCATGTCAAAGACCAGACATAATCAAGACTGCTGTTTTTTTAGTTCACTGTTTTGTTCTAAGCGCAAATTCTCTGAAATCTACATAATTGTTTTAAGAGCATTGCAGTGTGACGGAGATTTGGCAGTAAACCCTTAAGTATCTTTACCTAGTATATATAATTGTATTATTTATTTTGTTTTCGTAAATTGAGGAAGGCAGTCTAGTCAAACATTTATGTTGTTTTAATCTGTCCAAATGTGTCAATCTTTCCACCGATCACTTCATTAACAGACGCGGTACTAAAACTGCTTATTAAATCCAGCTTCGAGATAAACTGGGAAAAGGGATCATGTGGATCAAAAATGGATCATATGATTATAATAAATACAAATGTAAATAACGATATATATAACATATTTATGTAATTATTTCATATGAATATTGCTTGTAAATATAACTGAGGATCTTTGTTTGTTTGTTTGTTTGTTTGTTTGTTTGTTTGAGGGAGCTTAATTTAATTTATTGTTGACATATATGTGTAAAATAGTTTGTGAGCATTTTCCATGTTGATTCTTTCACCCTAACACCACAGCGGAAAACATAATGTGCCATCGTTTGATTAACTGTTGTGTGTTTCAGTGCTTCGGTTCAGACAAATTAAAGGCGATAACACAATGCATCAATTGCTTGACAGCAATGACACTTTTCTTTCACATCAACTGAGAATGCTTTAGTCAAAGTGTGTGTTTGAACTGACTCTGTGTGACCCATGAGCCTAAACTGCCAAACAAGTGCAGAAAAGCGTAAGGAAATAAAGGTTTTCCATTGTGTTCGGACTCCAACGTGCTTCATTTGAGTCGATCTGATGACAAAACCTTCAACACGATAATTCAGCTTTATATATTTCTCTGACATTTTGAAAAGCACGATTGCAACTGCGTGTTTTTAACCAAATAAAACTGATCGCTTCTGTTATTAATGAATTCCCACAGTGCGTTCAAATAAACGCACTAATCAAAATGAAGTGATTCTACTCATAATAAAATAATTCATTCTAATGTTGAATGTCAAAAAACCTGAAGCTGTCACAGAATGAACTCTTCCCCGTCCATCGAGCTTCATAAGGCCCGTGTGCGTGTTTATTAGATCGATGTGAACCTGAAAGAATGTAAAATTCACTCTCTGGAGCCTCGAGTCAGAGTTTATCAAGAGTGTATCTTTATTTGTATAAAGTAAGGTTAATAAGTAACGGCATTGGCGCTGAAGAACAGTGGTAAACAGCGTGTAAACTATCGCAATTGCTCCTTCTATTGCTCACCTGGCGCCTCTGTTATCAGACTCGTGTTTATTACACGTCTGAGTCGTGCTGAGATCACCTCGAGATAGCGCCACCCAGCGGTCAAAGAGCAAAGGACAGCTCACACACGCATGCATGTTCTCGCCAGGGTTCGCGTGACAAAACTGCCTATTAAAAGTGTCTTTAATTAATATATGAAGGAGTTCATTTACAGCAAACAATGCTGAGCGACACGAAACAATATATCAATTACGAATCAGTGGATTCTGAGCTAAATATGTATCGCTTAAACTTCTCATAGGTCAGACTGGGTTTCAGTGTTTGACTAATATAGTCTATTAAAACAATACTAGTCGAAATCTAAGAAAACTTCTCCGTGTTCTTTATCAAAACACTAAATTAAAAAAGCGGAGGAGGAATGATTATTTAGAATATATGAATGTTAGATGTCAGACATGGACAATCTTTCATAAATGTTTGGTGTAACTGAGATGGAATCTGTAGAAGCACACAAGCTTAAACATATCCGTCATCATATCGTTCTAAACCAGAACGCATTTATGTCTTCTTTATAACACAAATGAAGAAGCCTCAGTTTTTCTATCATCGCTCTTCAAAATAACCTCTTGTGTTCAAAGAAGAACTAAAGTCATGTTTCGGGAGTACATGACAGAATTCACACCAAGTCAAAAGATTATGAGATGCATAATATAGGCTACAAATAATTCAATCAATCAATTTTTTTTATTTATTTTTTTACGACATAATAACATAAAATAAAACAATAAAATAAAAATCGAATGAGAATAGAATAAGACCACGGATAACCTAAAGATTCTAATTCAATATTTCCAGAAGGTTATTCACAGATGGGACTATTAGATCATGCTTAAATGACTCATATTGGATTGGTTCCCAATTATAATAGTTTCACCTAAATATTAAATAAAGGATGAAAATGAAAGCGTGACTGAGCCTGTAATCGCGAAACGCTGGTTATGGTTTGATTGCTGTCGGGGAAAGTGTAATAAGTGTGAAAGGCAAATGTTCAACGTTGCAGTCATTCCCAGTAGCAGAGCTGGTAATCACGCTGGAAGATCTGGAGTTTGAGAGTCATACTCTCTGTGTTCGCCTGATGATCGGGAGTATAGCGCCTCCTGCTGGAGAACTGAAGCTCTTTTATATGTTTGTGTGTAACAGAAATCTAAAGGGATCTGTTCATATTTCGAACTCTCTTTCTGTAGCAAAACTGATCGCTCCTGTTATTAATTCTTTACTTTCCATAAAGTGCATTTAAAGGGATATTTTATTTGTAAATAAACCCACATTTTAATGTCCTAGTAAAAGTATACTAAACAACTATTAGATCATGAAACAGGTTCATTAAACATGTATAGCCTACTCGTCTATCCATAAAGAAAATGCTTCGAAAATAAACTACACTGTACACACACACACACACACACACACACACACACACACACACACACACATATATATATATATATATATATATATATATATATATATATAT
>NC_138729.1:617969-710469 GCF_965113295.1 Leuciscus leuciscus | reverse complement strand
ATCATGTGACTCTCATCTCCGCTGTGATTGGTGGTTGTCAGTGTAATACAATGGTACAAAACAAATATTAGTACTTCAATAGATCGGTAAATTAACATTATATCAGATAGTGAATTTTTTTCTGTAAATTTAAGTCAAGTCTGTAAAACCTTCTTTTTTTTTTTACAGTGCAGTTATTCACCAGAAACTTTATGTTAACCAATTTTTAGTATTTTACCGTTAAAATCATGATCATTTTTTTACAGTGTGAAATTCTCAGACCAGAGTTTCCTGAACTGAACAGTGGCTGAACATGCAAAAATGTACAAGTTTCAAAATATGTGTTTTTTGCGTGTCTGTATAATTGTAAGAACACATTTTGTACAGATCAGTGAGAGTACGGTAGAAACACTCTGAAGTTTCAGCCTTGTAAAGAAGAGTGATCTCAGTAATTCCCACTCACTGATCCAAACATCAGTAGATCCATCTCTAAACATCTCCTATAACCCAGTGTATCAGCAACACTCACATCTGTACTATCTCACTGCAACTTTTTGTTTTCATTTATTATTATTATTTAGGCAAAACACTCCAGATGAAGGAATCAAACTAATATATATCACACTCGTTTCCCCAGTTTATTGATTATATTAACAATTCCAAACTAGTCTTGTATTACAAGTTTTCTGAAATGGTACTGAAATTGTTTAAATATGCAAATGAGGCACTAATTAAAAATGCACTGATTTGCATACATATCCAGCACATAAATCTGAACATTGGATAAAGCAGATTCATAATTCCTGTTTGATTTTGTCGCAATATTCGAGTTAAAGTTTTTTGGGGGATTCTGGTTTTCTTTTTTCAGGAATTAAATATGTGCACAAACCTTCAGAATATAGAAATGAATAAACCTGTGAAGCTGCTGAAGTGCAGATTTATGACTCAAACTCACTGTCTTTAAAGACAGTTCTTTATTTTGGATGTTTTCTGTCCTCTAGTCTCAAATTATGAAGACAAAATCCAAACAACATCTTAAAACTGAGCAGAACCAAACTGCATAAAGAACCATGTAGTCTCGTATTAAAATGTTTTTACAAATACACCCCTATTAAACACCTAAAACAAGATAATATACAGTGTATAACTCAACAAGAAGAGCTTAAGTAGTCATGTCAAAATGAAGTAATACAGTCTTTTATCTGGGTGAAAGTGAAAGAAAATAAATTAAACTAAACAAATGCACTTGCAACAATTACATTTCCAGAAAGCAAATACTTTGCTTTAGCATTATGGAAAAAAAAAGAAGAAAAAAAAGCATAATACTAAAAAGACATCGATTATTTTCCAAAAGCACAAACATAAACATCTGAAAGAGTCAGAACTGTATACACTATATTCACACCGTTTACATTTTTTGGTGAATTGTATCAGTTTGACCTGCAAAAGTCATAATAAATATGAATTATAATAGTATGGAACCTACAACTATACAAAATTGTATCATTTTTGTAATTCATGACAACAAAGTGATATTTCAATGATATTTCCTGAATATGCTGAAGAAAGTTATCTGACCTTGTTTGTGTCGCTGAAACAAGCTGTTTCTGCTTAATCAGTCACTGGTCCGACAGCGCCTCCTGCTGTTCATCCGAAGAGTTTATCAACAGCGCCTCCTGCTGTTCACCTGAAGATTTTATCAACAGCTCCTCCTGCTGTTCACCTGAAGAGTTTATCAACAGCGCCTCCTGCTGTTCACCTGAAGAGTTTATCAACAGCGCCTCCTGCTGTTCACCTGAAGAGTTTATCAACAGCGCCTCCTGCTGTTCACCTGAAGAGTTTATCAACAACTCCTCCTGCTGTTCACCTGAAGAGTTTATCAACAGCGCCTCCTGCTGTTCACCTGAAGAGTTTATCAACAGCGCCTCCTGCTGTTCACCTGAATTGTTTATCAACAGCTCCTCCTGCTGTTCACCTGAAGAGTTTATCAACAGCGCCTCCTGCTGTTCACCTGAAGAGATTATCAACAGCGCCTCCTGCTGTTCACCTAAAGAGTTTATCAACAGCTCCTCCTGCTATTCACCTGAAGAGTTTATCAAGAGCTCCTCCTGCTGTTCACCTGAAGAGATTATCAACAGCGCCTCCTGCTGTTCACCTGAAGAGATTATCAACAGCGCCTCCTGCTGTTCACCTGAAGAGTTTATCAACAGCTCCTTCTGCTATTCACCTGAAGAGTTTATCAACAAGTTTATCAACAGCTCCTCCTGCTGTTCACCTGAAGAGATTATCAACAGCTACTCCTGCTGTTCACCTGAAGAGTTTATCAACAGCGCCTCCTGCTGTTCATCTGAAGAGTTTATCAACAGCGCCTCCTGCTGTTCACCAGAAGAGTTTATCAACAGCTTCTCCTGCTGTTCACCTGAAGAGTTTATCAACAGCTCCTCCTGCTGTTCACCTGAAGAGTTTATCAACAGCACCTCCTGCTGTTCACCTGAAGAGTTTATCAACAGCTCCTTCTGCTGTTCACCTGAAGAGTTTATCAACAGCGCCTCCTGCTGTTCACCTGAAGAGTTTATCAACAGCGCTTCCTGCTGTTCACCTGAAGAGTTTATCAACAGCGCCTCCTGCTGTTCACCTGAAGAGTTTATCAACAACTCCTCCTGCTGTTCACCTGAAGAGTTTATCAACAGCGCCTCCTGCTGTTCACCTGAAGAGTTTATCAACAGCTCCTCCTGCTGTTCACCTGAATTGTTTATCAACAGCTCCTCCTGCTGTTCACCTGAAGAGTTTATCAACAGCGCCTCCTGCTGTTCACCTGAAGAGATTATCAACAGCGCCTCCTGCTGTTCACCTAAAGAGTTTATCAACAGCTCCTCCTGCTATTCACCTGAAGAGTTTATCAAGAGCTCCTCCTGCTGTTCACCTGAAGAGATTATCAACAGCGCCTCCTGCTGTTCACCTGAAGAGATTATCAACAGCGCCTCCTGCTGTTCACCTGAAGAGTTTATCAACAGCTCCTTCTGCTATTCACCTGAAGAGTTTATCAACAAGTTTATCAACAGCTCCTCCTGCTGTTCACCTGAAGAGATTATCAACAGCTACTCCTGCTGTTCACCTGAAGAGTTTATCAACAGCGCCTCCTGCTGTTCATCTGAAGAGTTTATCAACAGCGCCTCCTGCTGTTCACCAGAAGAGTTTATCAACAGCTTCTCCTGCTGTTCACCTGAAGAGTTTATCAACAGCTCCTCCTGCTGTTCACCTGAAGAGTTTATCAACAGCGCCTCCTGCTGTTCACCTGAAGAGTTTATCAACAGCTCCTCCTGCTGTTCACCTGAAGAGTTTATCAACAGCTTCTCCTGCTGTTCACCTGAAGAGATTATCAACAGCGCCTCCTGCTGTTCACCTGAAGAGTTTATCAACAGCTCCTCCTGCTGTTCACCTGAATTGTTAATCAACAGCTCCTCCTGCTGTTCACCTGAAGAGTTTATCAACAGCTCCTCCTGCTGTTCACCTGAAGAGTTTATCAACAGCTCCTCCTGCTGTTCACCTGAAGAGTTTATCAACAGCGCCTTATGCTGTTCACCTGAATTTTTATCAACAGCTCCTCCTGCTGTTCACCTGAAGAGTTTATCAACAGCTCCTCCTGCTGTTCACCTGAAGAGTTTATCAACAGCTCCTCCTGCTGTTCACCTGAAGAGATTATCAACAGCGCCTCCTGCTGTTCACCTGAAGAGATTATCAACAGCGCCTCCTGCTGTTCAAATGAAGAGTTTATCAACAGCTCCTCCTGCTGTTCACCTGAAGAGTTTATCAACAGCGCCTCCTGCTGTTCACCTGAAGAGTTTATCAACAGCTCCTCCTGCTGTTCACCTGAAGAGTTTATCAACAGCGCCTCCTGCTGTTCACCTGAAGAGTTTATCAACAGCTTCTCCTGCTGTTCAGCGGAAGAGTTTATCAACAGCTCCTCCTGCTGTTCACCTGAAGAGTTTATCAACAGCGCCTCCTGCTGTTCACCTGAAGAGATTATCAACAGCTTCTCCTGCTGTTCACCTGAAGAGTTTATCAACAACTCCTCCTGCTGTTCAGCTGAAGAGTTTATCAACAGCTCTTCCTGCTGTTCACCTGAAGAGTTTATCAACAGCGCCTCCTGCTGTTCACCTGAAGAGTTTATCAACAGCGCCTCGTGCTGTTCACCTGAAGAGTTTATCAACAGCGCCTCCTGCTGTTCACCTGAAGAGATTATCAACAGCGCCTCCTGCTGTTGACCTGAAGAGTTTATCAACAGCTTCTCCTCCTGTTCAGCTGAAGAGTTTATCAACAGCTTCTCCTGCTGTTAACCTGAAGAGATTATCAACAGCGCCTCCTGCTGTTCACCTGAAGAGTTTATCAACAACTCCTTCTGCTGTTCAGCTGAAGAGTTTATCAACAGCTCCTCCTGCTGTTCACCTGAAGAGTTTATCAACAGCGCCTCCTGCTGTTCACCTGAAGAGTTTATCAACAGCTCCTCCTGCTGTTCACCTGAATTGTTAATCAACAGCTCCTCCTGCTGTTCACCTGAATTGTTTATCAACAGCTCCTCCTGCTGTTCACCTGAAGAGTTTATCAACAGCGCCTCCTGCTGTTCACCTGAAGAGATTATCAACAGCGCCTCCTGCTGTTCACCTGAAGAGTTTATCAACAGCTCCTCCTGCTGTTCACCTGAAGAGTTTATCAACAGCTCCTCCTGCTGTTCACCTGAAGAGTTTATCAACAGCTCCTCCTGCTGTTCACCTGAAGAGATTATCAACAGCTACTCCTGCTGTTCACCTGAAGAGTTTATCAACAGCGCCTCCTACTGTTCATCTGAAGAGTTTATCAACAGCGCCTCCTGCTGTTCACCTGAAGAGTTTATCAACAGCTTCTCCTGCTATTCACCTGAAGAGTTTATCAACAGCTCCTCCTGCTGTTCACCTGAAGAGTTTATCAACAGCTCTTCCTGCTGTTCACCTGAAGAGTTTATCAACAGCGCCTCCTGCTGTTCACCTGAAGAGTTTATCAACAGCGCCTCGTGCTGTTCACCTGAAGAGTTTATCAACAGCGCCTCCTGCTGTTCACCTGAAGAGATTATCAACAGCGCCTCCTGCTGTTGACCTGAAGAGTTTATCAACAGCTTCTCCTCCTGTTCAGCTGAAGAGTTTATCAACAGCTTCTCCTGCTGTTAACCTGAAGAGATTATCAACAGCGCCTCCTGCTGTTCACCTGAAGAGTTTATCAACAACTCCTTCTGCTGTTCAGCTGAAGAGTTTATCAACAGCTCCTCCTGCTGTTCACCTGAAGAGTTTATCAACAGCGCCTCCTGCTGTTCACCTGAAGAGTTTATCAACAGCTCCTCCTGCTGTTCACCTGAATTGTTAATCAACAGCTCCTCCTGCTGTTCACCTGAATTGTTTATCAACAGCTCCTCCTGCTGTTCACCTGAAGAGTTTATCAACAGCGCCTCCTGCTGTTCACCTGAAGAGATTATCAACAGCGCCTCCTGCTGTTCACCTGAAGAGTTTATCAACAGCTCCTCCTGCTGTTCACCTGAAGAGTTTATCAACAGCTCCTCCTGCTGTTCACCTGAAGAGTTTATCAACAGCTCCTCCTGCTGTTCACCTGAAGAGATTATCAACAGCTACTCCTGCTGTTCACCTGAAGACTTTATCAACAGCGCCTCCTACTGTTCATCTGAAGAGTTTATCAACAGCGCCTCCTGCTGTTCACCTGAAGAGTTTATCAACAGCTTCTCCTGCTATTCACCTGAAGAGTTTATCAACAGCTCCTCCTGCTGTTCACCTGAAGAGTTTATCAACAGCGCCTCTTGCTGTTCACCTGAAGAGTTTATCAACAGCTTCTCCTGCTGTTCAGCTGAAGAGTTTATCAACAGCTTCTCCTGCTGTTCACCTTAAGAGTTTATCAACAGCGCGTCCTGCTGTTCACCTGAAGAGTTTATCAACAGCTTCTCCTGCTGTTCAGCTGAAGAGTTTATCAACAGCTTCTCCTGCTGTTCACCTGAAGAGATTATCAACAGCGCCTCCTGCTGTTCACCTGAAGAGTTTATCAACAGCGCCTCCTGCTGTTCACCTGAAGAGTTTATCAACAGCGCCTCCTGCTGTTCTCCTGAAGAGTTTATCAACAGCGCCTCCTGCTGTTCACCTGAAGAGTTTATCAACAGCGCCTCCTGCTGTTCACCTGAAGAGTTTATCAACAGCACCTCCTGCTGTTCACCTGAAGATTTTATCAACAGCTTCTCCTGCTGTTCAGCTGAAGAGTTTATCAACAGCTCCTCCTGCTGTTCACCTGAAGAGATTATCAACAGCGCCTCCTGCTGTTCACCTGAAGAGTTTATCAACAACTCCTCCTGCTGTTCAGCTGAAGAGTTTATCAACAGCTCCTCCTGCTGTTCACCTGAAGAGTTTATCAACAGCGCCTCCTGCTGTTCACCTGAAGAGTTTATCAACAGCTCCTCTTGCTGTTCACCTAAATTGTTAATCAACAGCTCCTCCTGCTGTTCACCTGAATTGTTTATCAAAAGCTCCTCCTGCTGTTCACCTGAAGAGTTTATCAACAGCGCCTCCTGCTGTTCACCTGAAGAGATTATCAACAGCGCCTCCTGCTGTTCACCTGAAGAGTTTATCAACAGCTCCTCCTGCTGTTCACCTGAAGAGTTTATCAACAGCTCCTCCTGCTGTTCACCTGAAGAGATTATCAACAGCGCCTCCTGCTGTTCACCTGAAGAGATTATCAACAGCGCCTCCTGCTGTTCACCTGAAGAGTTTATCAACAGCTCCTCCTGCTGTTCACCTGAAGAGTTTATCAACAGCTCCTCCTGCTGTTCAACTGAAGAGTTTATCAACAGCTCCTCCTTCTGTTCACCTGAAGAGATTATCAACAGCTCCTCCTGCTGTTCACCTGAAGAGTTTATCAACAGCGCCTCCTGCTGTTCATCTGAAGAGTTTATCAACAGCTCCTCCTGCTGGTTTATCAACAACTCCTCCTGCTGTTCAGCTGAAGAGTTTATCAACAGCTTCTCCTGCTGTTCACCTGAAGAGATTATCAACAGCGCCTCCTGCTGTTCACCTGAAGAGTTTATCAACAACTCCTCCTGCTGTTCAGCTGAAGAGTTTATCAACAGCGCCTCCTGCTGTTCACCTGAAGAGTTTATCAACAGCGCCTCCTGCTGCTCACGTGAAGAGTTTATCAACAGCGCCTCCTGCTGTTCACTTGAAGAGTTTATCAACAGCTTCTCCTGCTGTTCAGCTGAAGAGTTCATCAACAGCTTCTCCTGCTGTTCACCTGAAGAGATTATCAACAGCGCCTCCTGCTGTTCACCTGAAGAGTTTATCAACAACTCCTCCTGCTGTTCACCTGAAGAGTTTATCAACAACTCCTCCAGCTGTTCAGCTGAAGAGTTTATCAACAGCTCCTCCTGCTGTTCACCTGAAGAGTTTATCAACAGCGCCTCCTGCTGTTCACCTGAAGAGTTTATCAACAGCGCCTCGTGCTGTTCACCTGAAGAGTTTATCAACAGCGCCTCCTGCTGTTCACCTGAAGAGTTTATCAACAGCGCCTCCTGCTGTTCACCTGAAGAGTTTATCAACAGCTTCTCCTGCTGTTCAGCTGAAGAGTTTGTCAACAGCTTCTCCTGCTGTTCACCTGAAGAGATTATCAACAGCGCCTCCCGCTGTTCACCTGAAGAGTTTATCAACAACTCCTCCTGCTGTTCAGCTGAAGAGTTTATCAACAGCTCCTCCTTCTGTTCATCTGAAGAGTTTATCAACAGCGCCTCCTGCTGTTCACCAGAAGAGTTTATCAACAGCTTCTCCTGCTGTTCACCTGAAGAGTTTATCAACAGCTCCTCCTGCTGTTCACCTGAAGAGTTTATCAACAGCGCCTCCTGCTGTTCACCTGAAGAGTTTATCAACAGCTTCTCCTGCTGTTCACCTGAATTGTTAATCAACAGCTCCTCCTGCTGTTCACCTGAAGAGTTTATCAACAGCTCCTCCTGCTGTTCACCTGAAGAGTTTATCAACAGCGCCTCCTGCTGTTCACCTGAATTTTTATCAACAGCTCCTCCTGCTGTTCACCTGAAGAGTTTATCAACAGCTCCTCCTGCTGTTCACCTGAAGAGTTTATCAACAGCTCCTCCTGCTGTTCACCTGAAGAGTTTATCAACAGCTCCTCCTGCTGTTCACCTGAAGAGTTTATCAACAGCTCCTCCTGCTGTTCACCTGAAGAGTTTATCAACAGCTCCTCCTGCTGTTCACCTGAAGAGTTTATCAACAGCGCCTCCTGCTGTTCACCTGAAGAGTTTATCAACAGCTTCTCCTGCTGTTCACCTGAAGAGATTATCAACAGCGCCTCCTGCTGTTCACCTGAAGAGTTTATCAACAGCTCCTCCTGCTGTTCACCTGAAGAGTTTATCAACAGCGCCTCCTGCTGTTCAGCTGAAGAGTTTATCAACATCTTCTCCTGCTGTTCACCTGAAGAGATTATCAACAGCGCCTCCTGCTGTTCACCTGAAGAGTTTATCAACAGCTCCTCCTGCTGTTCACCTGAAGAGTTTATCAACAGCGCCTCCTGCTGTTCACCTGAAGAGTTTATCAACAGCTCCTCCTGCTGTTCACCTGAAGAGATTATCAACAGCGCCTCCTGCTGTTCACCTGAAGAGATTATCAACAGCGCCTCCTGCTGTTCACCTGAAGAGTTTATCAACAGCTCCTCCTGCTGTTCACCTGAAGAGTTTATCAACAGCTCCTCCTGCTGTTCACCTGAAGAGTTTATCAACAGCGCCTCCTGCTGTTCACCTGAAGAGTTTATCAACAGCGCCTCCTGCTGTTCACCTGAAGAGTTTATCAACAGCGCCTCCTGCTGTTCACCTGAAGAGTTTATCAACAGCGCCTCCTGCTGTTCACCTGAAGAGTTTATCAACAGCTCCTCCTTCTGTTCACCTGAAGAGATTATCAACAGCTCCTCCTGCTGTTCACCTGAAGAGTTTATCAACAGCGCCTCCTGCTGTTCATCTGAAAAGTTTATCAACAGCTCCTCCTGCTGGTTTATCAACAACTCCTCCTGCTGTTCAGCTGAAGAGTTTATCAACAACTCCTCCTGCTGTTCAGCTGAAGAGTTTATCAACAGCTCCTCCTCCTGTTCACCTGAAGAGTTTATCAACAGCGCCTCCTGCTGTTCACCTGAAGAGTTTATCAACAGCTCCTCCTGCTGTTCACCTGAATTGTTAATCAACAGCTCCTCCTGCTGTTCACCTGAATTGTTTATCAACAGCTCCTCCTGCTGTTCACCTGAAGAGTTTATCAACAGCGCCTCCTGCTGTTCACCTGAAGAGATTATCAACAGCGCCTCCTGCTGTTCACCTGAAGAGTTTATCAACAGCTCCTCCTGCTGTTCACCTGAAGAGTTTATCAACAGCTCCTCCTGCTGTTCACCTGAAGAGATTATCAACAGCGCCTCCTGCTGTTCACCTGAAGAGATTATCAACAGCGCCTCCTGCTGTTCACCTGAAGAGTTTATCAACAGCTCCTCCTGCTGTTCACCTGAAGAGTTTATCAACAGCTCCTCCTGCTGTTCACCTGAAGAGTTTATCAACAGCTCCTCCTTCTGTTCACCTGAAGAGATTATCAACAGCTCCTCCTGCTGTTCACCTGAAGAGTTTATCAACAGCGCCTCCTGCTGTTCATCTGAAGAGTTTATCAACAGCTCCTCCTGCTGGTTTATCAACAACTCCTCCTGCTGTTCACCTGAAGAGCTTATTAACAGCGCCTCCTGCTGTTCACCTGAAGAGTTTATCAACAGCTCCTCCTGCTGTTCACCTGAAGAGTTTATCAACAGCACCTCCTGCTGTTCACCTGAAGAGTTTATCAACAGCGCCTCCTGCTGTTCATCTGAAGAGTTTATCAACAGCTCCTCCTGCTGGTTTATCAACAACTCCTCCTGCTGTTCAGCTGAAGAGTTTATCAACAGCTTCTCCTGCTGTTCACCTGAAGAGATTATCAACAGCGCCTCCTGCTGTTCACCTGACGAGTTTATCAACAACTCCTCCTGCTGTTCAGCTGAAGAGTTTATCAACAGCGCCTCCTGCTGTTCACCTGAAGAGTTTATCAACAGCACCTCCTGCTGTTCACCTGAAGAGTTTATCAACAGCTCCTCCTGCTGTTCAGCTGAAGAGTTTATCAACAGCTCCTCCTGCTGTTCACCTGAAGAGTTTATCAACAGCTCCTCCTGCTGTTCACCTGAAGAGTTTATCAACAGCTTCTCCTGCTGTTCACCTGAAGAGATTATCAACAGCGCCTCCTGCTGTTCACCTGAAGAGTTTATCAACAGCTCCTCCTTCTGTTCACCTGAAGAGATTATCAACAGCTCTTCCTGCTGTTCACCTGAAGAGTTTATCAACAGCTTCTCCTGCTGTTCACCTGAAGAGATTATCAACAGCGCCTCCTGCTGTTCACCTGAAGAGTTTATCAACAGCTCCTCCTTCTGTTCACCTGAAGAGATTATCAACAGCTCCTCCTTCTGTTCACCTGAAGAGATTATCAACAGCTCCTCCTGCTGTTCACCTGAAGAGTTTATCAACAACTCCTCCTGCTGTTCACCTGAAGAGTTTATCAACAGCTCCTCCTGCTGTTCACCTGAAGAGTTTATCAACAGCTCCTCCTGCTGTTCACCTGAAGAGATTATCAACAGATACTCCTGCTGTTCACCTGAAGAGTTTATCAACAGCGCCTCCTACTGTTCATCTGAAGAGTTTATCAACAGCGCCTCCTGCTGTTCACCTGAAGAGTTTATCAACAGCTTCTCCTGCTATTCACCTGAAGAGTTTATCAACAGCTCCTCCTGCTGTTCACCTGAAGAGTTTATCAACAGCGCCTCCTGCTGTTCACCTGAAGAGTTTATCAACAGCTTCTCCTGCTGTTCAGCTGAAGAGTTTATCAACAGCTTCTCCTGCTGTTCACCTTAAGAGTTTATCAACAGCGCGTCCTGCTGTTCACCTGAAGAGTTTATCAACAGCTTCTCCTGCTGTTCAGCTGAAGAGTTTATCAACAGCTTCTCCTGCTGTTCACCTGAAGAGATTATCAACAGCGCCTCCTGCTGTTCACCTGAAGAGTTTATCAACAACTCCTCCTGCTGTTCAGCTGAAGAGTTTATCAACAGCTCCTCCGGCTGTTCACCTGAAGAGTTTATCAACAGCGCCTCCTGCTGTTCACCTGAAGAGTTTATCAACAGCGCCTCCTGCTGTTCACCTGAAGAGTTTATCAACAGCGCCTCCTGCTGTTCACCTGAAGAGTTTATCAACAGTGCCTCCTGCTGTTCACCTGAAGAGTTTATCAACAGCACCTCCTGCTGTTCACCTGAAGAGTTTATCAACAGCTTCTCCTGCTGTTCAGCTGAAGAGTTTATCAACAGCTCCTCCTGCTGTTCACCTGAAGAGATTATCAACAGCGCCTCCTGCTGTTCACCTGAAGAGTTTATCAACAACTCCTCCTGCTGTTCAGCTGAAGAGTTTATCAACAGCTCCTCCTGCTGTTCACCTGAAGAGTTTATCAACAGCGCCTCCTGCTGTTCACCTGAAGAGTTTATCAACAGCTCCTCTTGCTGTTCACCTAAATTGTTCATCAACAGCTCCTCCTGCTGTTCACCTGAATTGTTTATCAAAAGCTCCTCCTGCTGTTCACCTGAAGAGTTTATCAACAGCGCCTCCTGCTGTTCACCTGAAGAGATTATCAACAGCGCCTCCTGCTGTTCACCTGAAGAGTTTATCAACAGCTCCTCCTGCTGTTCACCTGAAGAGTTTATCAACAGCTCCTCCTGCTGTTCACCTGAAGAGATTATCAACAGCGCCTCCTGCTGTTCACCTGAAGAGATTATCAACAGCGCCTCCTGCTGTTCACCTGAAGAGTTTATCAACAGCTCCTCCTGCTGTTCACCTGAAGAGTTTATCAACAGCTCCTCCTGCTGTTCAACTGAAGAGTTTATCAACAGCTCCTCCTTCTGTTCACCTGAAGAGATTATCAACAGCTCCTCCTGCTGTTCACCTGAAGAGTTTATCAACAGCGCCTCCTGCTGTTCATCTGAAGAGTTTATCAACAGCTCCTCCTGCTGGTTTATCAACAACTCCTCCTGCTGTTCAGCTGAAGAGTTTATCAACAGCTTCTCCTGCTGTTCACCTGAAGAGATTATCAACAGCGCCTCCTGCTGTTCACCTGAAGAGTTTATCAACAACTCCTCCTGCTGTTCAGCTGAAGAGTTTATCAACAGCACCTCCTGCTGTTCACCTGAAGAGTTTATCAACAGCTTCTCCTGCTGTTCACCTGAAGAGTTTATCAACAGCGCCTCCTGCTGTTCACCTTAAGAGTTTATCAACAGCTCCACCTGCTGTTCACCTGAAGAGTTTATCAACAGCGCCTCCTGCTGTTCACCTGAAGAGTTTATCAACAGCGCCTCCTGCTGCTCACGTGAAGAGTTTATCAACAGCGCCTCCTGCTGTTCACTTGAAGAGTTTATCAACAGCTTCTCCTGCTGTTCAGCTGAAGAGTTCATCAACAGCTTCTCCTGCTGTTCACCTGAAGAGATTATCAACAGCGCCTCCTGCTGTTCACCTGAAGAGTTTATCAACAACTCCTCCTGCTGTTCACCTGAAGAGTTTATCAACAACTCCTCCAGCTGTTCAGCTGAAGAGTTTATCAACAGCTCCTCCTGCTGTTCACCTGAAGAGTTTATCAACAGCGTCTCCTGCTGTTCACCTGAAGAGTTTATCAACAGCGCCTCGTGCTGTTCACCTGAAGAGTTTATCAACAGCGCCTCCTGCTGTTCACCTGAAGAGTTTATCAACAGCGCCTCCTGCTGTTCACCTGAAGAGTTTATCAACAGCTTCTCCTGCTGTTCAGCTGAAGAGTTTGTCAACAGCTTCTCCTGCTGTTCACCTGAAGAGATTATCAACAGCGCCTCCTGCTGTTCACCTGAAGAGTTTATCAACAACTCCTCCTGCTGTTCAGCTGAAGAGTTTATCAACAGCTCCTCCTTCTGTTCATCTGAAGAGTTTATCAACAGCGCCTCCTGCTGTTCACCAGAAGAGTTTATCAACAGCTTCTCCTGCTGTTCACCTGAAGAGTTTATCAACAGCTCCTCCTGCTGTTCACCTGAAGAGTTTATCAACAGCGCCTCCTGCTGTTCACCTGAAGAGTTTATCAACAGCTTCTCCTGCTGTTCACCTGAATTGTTAATCAACAGCTCCTCCTGCTGTTCACCTGAAGAGTTTATCAACAGCTCCTCCTGCTGTTCACCTGAAGAGTTTATCAACAGCGCCTCCTGCTGTTCACCTGAATTTTTATCAACAGCTCCTCCTGCTGTTCACCTGAAGAGTTTATCAACAGCTCCTCCTGCTGTTCACCTGAAGAGTTTATCAACAGCTCCTCCTGCTGTTCACCTGAAGAGTTTATCAACAGCTCCTCCTGCTGTTCACCTGAAGAGTTTATCAACAGCTCCTCCTGCTGTTCACCTGAAGAGTTTATCAACAGCGCCTCCTGCTGTTCACCTGAAGAGTTTATCAACAGCTTCTCCTGCTGTTCACCTGAAGAGATTATCAACAGCGCCTCCTGCTGTTCACCTGAAGAGTTTATCAACAGCTCCTCCTTCTGTTCACCTGAAGAGATTATCAACAGCTCCTCCTGCTGTTCACCTGAAGAGTTTATCAACAGCGCCTCCTGCTGTTCATCTGAAAAGTTTATCAACAGCTCCTCCTGCTGGTTTATCAACAACTCCTCCTGCTGTTCAGCTGAAGAGTTTATCAACAACTCCTCCTGCTGTTCAGCTGAAGAGTTTATCAACAGCTCCTCCTCCTGTTCACCTGAAGAGTTTATCAACAGCGCCTCCTGCTGTTCACCTGAAGAGTTTATCAACAGCTCCTCCTGCTGTTCACCTGAATTGTTAATCAACAGCTCCTCCTGCTGTTCACCTGAATTGTTTATCAACAGCTCCTCCTGCTGTTCACCTGAAGAGTTTATCAACAGCGCCTCCTGCTGTTCACCTGAAGAGATTATCAACAGCGCCTCCTGCTGTTCACCTGAAGAGTTTATCAACAGCTCCTCCTGCTGTTCACCTGAAGAGTTTATCAACAGCTCCTCCTGCTGTTCATCTGAAGAGATTATCAACAGCGCCTCCTGCTGTTCACCTGAAGAGATTATCAACAGCGCCTCCTGCTGTTCACCTGAAGAGTTTATCAACAGCTCCTCCTGCTGTTCACCTGAAGAGTTTATCAACAGCTCCTCCTGCTGTTCACCTGAAGAGTTTATCAACAGCTCCTCCTTCTGTTCACCTGAAGAGATTATCAACAGCTCCTCCTGCTGTTCACCTGAAGAGTTTATCAACAGCGCCTCCTGCTGTTCATCTGAAGAGTTTATCAACAGCTCCTCCTGCTGGTTTATCAACAACTCCTCCTGCTGTTCACCTGAAGAGCTTATTAACAGCGCCTCCTGCTGTTCACCTGAAGAGTTTATCAACAGCTCCTCCTGCTGTTCACCTGAAGAGTTTATCAACAGCACCTCCTGCTGTTCACCTGAAGAGTTTATCAACAGCGCCTCCTGCTGTTCATCTGAAGAGTTTATCAACAGCTCCTCCTGCTGGTTTATCAACAACTCCTCCTGCTGTTCAGCTGAAGAGTTTATCAACAGCTTCTCCTGCTGTTCACCTGAAGAGATTATCAACAGCGCCTCCTGCTGTTCACCTGACGAGTTTATCAACAACTCCTCCTGCTGTTCAGCTGAAGAGTTTATCAACAGCGCCTCCTGCTGTTCACCTGAAGAGTTTATCAACAGCACCTCCTGCTGTTCACCTGAAGAGTTTATCAACAGCTCCTCCTGCTGTTCAGCTGAAGAGTTTATCAACAGCTCCTCCTGCTGTTCACCTGAAGAGTTTATCAACAGCTCCTCCTGCTGTTCACCTGAAGAGTTTATCAACAGCTTCTCCTGCTGTTCACCTGAAGAGATTATCAACAGCGCCTCCTGCTGTTCACCTGAAGAGTTTATCAACAGCTCCTCCTTCTGTTCACCTGAAGAGATTATCAACAGCTCCTCCTGCTGTTCACCTGAAGAGTTTATCAACAGCTTCTCCTGCTGTTCACCTGAAGAGATTATCAACAGCGCCTCCTGCTGTTCACCTGAAGAGTTTATCAACAGCTCCTCCTTCTGTTCACCTGAAGAGATTATCAACAGCTCCTCCTTCTGTTCACCTGAAGAGATTATCAACAGCTCCTCCTGCTGTTCACCTGAAGAGATTATCAACAGCTCCTCCTGCTGTTCACCTGAAGAGTTTATCAACAGCTCCTCCTGCTGTTCACCTGAAGAGTTTATCAACAGCTCCTCCTGCTGTTCACCTGAAGAGTTTATCAACAGCTTCTCCTGCTGTTCACCTGAAGAGATTATCAACAGCGCCTCCTGCTGTTCACCTGAAGAGTTTATCAACAGCTCCTCCTGCTGTTCACCTGAAGAGTTTATCAACAGCTCCTCCTGCTGTTCACCTGAAGAGATTCCAACAGCGCCTCCTGCTGATGAGTTTCACCTTCACTTTCTCAGATCATCTGCTTCATCCTCTTGGAGAACTGAATATGAATATGAACAACATGAATGATAATCTCACTGTGAGTGTCCAGGACTCATACGCTGTTCATCTCAGTTTTCAGATTCAAGTTGTTATTTGATCATGATCTTTGCAACATTTTATTTAAAAAGCTTCTTGCTAAAATGCTTGAAATCAGTTTTGTAACGATGATATCAAATGTTGCTGTTACTCACGAATCTCTTTATAAGAGACGGCAGTGGCTCAGTGGTTCATGTAGGTTGTCTACAAACCAGAAGGTTGGTGGTTCAATCCCCGGTTCCACCTGACCAAGTGTCGAAGTGTCCATGAGCAAGACACCTAACCCCAGCTGCTCCCGACGAGCTGGGTGGCGCCTTGCATGGCTGACACCGCCGTCGGTGTATGAATGTGTGAGTGAATGGGTGAATGTGAGGCTATATGTAAAGCGCTTTGGTGGCCATAGGTCTGTGAAAGCGCTATATAAATGCAGTCCATTTACCATTTATAAAACTAAATGTAAAAGTATTGAAAGCATATTTTGTTGTGTCTGATTATTTCTCACTGTATTTTTCTCTGAGACACCAGTAATGATGATGATGATGATTCAGGTGTGATACTGAGTCTCAACACACGAGGGCGACATTCACCTGTTCATTCACAGCTCAGGTTCATCTAAAGCAGCTCATAATCGGTACTGATATGCTGACAAACGCCACACAATCAACAGTATGAAAATGAACTTCATATGAGAATAATAAAGTCTTGTCCTTTAAAACGAGGCTCTGCAGCTCACTCACACTGTGCTTTATTAATGCTAACCCCTAACTCTTTCTGTTATGTTTACAGAATTAATTACAGCAAAAGAGGGTCAGTTGTTACTGATGATGGCAGTATGTGGTTAATAACTCAAGAACTGGGCAGCCTCATTATCATAACTTTGAGTTTTGTTTCTTCTTCAAAAATCTGTCACAACGAATGTTTAATATTAGACTCAGACTTACAAAACTGATGTTTTCTCTGCGCAGCTGTCAGACGCCCCTTCCACTGAGACGCTAACATTCCAACAGTGAATTATAGAATATATCTATCAACATGCAGAAACTAAGACTAGCAACACGCTAAATCAGATGAGCAACACACTAAATCAGACTAGCAACACGTTAAATTATCTTAGCAACATGCCAAAACATGCTAGCAACACGCTAAATCATGCTAGCAACACGCTAAAACACGCTATCAATAAGCTAAATCATGCTAGCAACATATTATTAGCAATTTGCTAAATAATGCTGGCAGCCAGCTAAATAATGCTAGTAATATGCTAGCATTTTGTTAAATCAGGCTTAATCATGCTAGCAATATGTTAAAACTAGTGGTGGGCCGTTATCGGCGTTAACGTGCTGCGTTAACGCGAGACTCTTATCGCGCGATAAAAAAAATATCGCCGTTAATCTATTCTCCAAGTTGGGTTGGGAGATGATGACGCAATCTACCCGCGGCCGCGAGGTAAACCCGGCTGCAACGCATATTCGTCGTCATCTTAAGTAAACACGGCTGAAAGTGAAAGCTGGTGAAAAATATCGGTGCAACATCCATTATTTGGACTTGGTTCGGGTTTAAGCCGTCAGACGAGCAGCAGCAAACTATATACAGAGTGTGTGGGGTAACAGTTCGGTAAGTTAACACACGACTAATCCGTTCTACCACCTCAAATTCAAAACGAAACATGATATCACTGAATACCAGCGCGCGCGTATTATTCCCATTCCAATATATCTTAGTGCAGGGCCGGATCTACCATATGGGCAATCTACCATATGGGCATGGCCCAGGGGCACGTGTTTAAAAGCAATTGTTTAAAAGCAAATTGTTAAAATAGCTTTTAAACAATTCATGTGCGACTAGACAAAAGTCTGACTGTGACACACACACACACACACACAGACACAGAAAGACGCGCGCGCGCCAGTATCGTGCGCACAGACAGCACGCCAGAATACAGTTATCTTTCGTGCTTGAACTTACAATAACACACACAATTATGCCAAAATGTCCGTTTTGACGAGTATCTTCATAACATAAGAGCTGTCTTATGATGAACGTCAAGAGTTGTGAAAGAATGAGACGCGTGCGAGAGCCGCGTCTCCGTCAGCTGGTCTTAAAGAGACAGCAGCCAATAAAGCTTTCTGTCAGTAAAGTTAATCAAAGAACAAAAAGAACAGAGAAAATGACTGACTGCTGTTGACTAAAGTTTTTTTTTTTTTTTTTTTTTTGCTATAATAAGGATTAGTCTATATTTAATTTATAATTTATGCAGTGCAGTTTGACAATTTCGGTATATGTCCTAGGTCTACCTGTTTGACAGGCACAGGTAAATATGACATTTATTTTTAACTCTTGTATTATTGAGACAAATAACAATATTGAATTTATTTTAATTTGAAAACACAGTGCATTTAGTTGTTGTTTCTAGTTTGAGTTGAGAAATGGGCTACAAATTTCAGCATTATCACTAATCTGTGTGTGCATTTTACTTGAGAAATAAGCAAGTTAACTCATGAAACCATTTGTTTACTATATCGCAATCACATATCGCAATATTGACCTCAATAATCACAATATGACATTTTCCCCAAATCGTGCAGCCATACTTTTCAGAAAAATGTATTTCGTATCATTGTCTTGTGAACTAGTCATTCAGCTTTTGATCAATAGTGATTGGCATGTTAAATCCCACACCTGGTGTGTGTTCCTTTGGAGGGTGTGGTTGTCAGGTAGGGGAGGGGGCCCATGAGCTTCAGTGCCCAGGGGCCCCTGGGGGTACTAATCCAGCCTTGCTTAGTGGTGTAGCACATCATCTCGATTTTAAGAATCGTTGTTGTGTTTCTTTTTAACTGAAAATACATCAGTTAGACAATATTCAAATTTTAAATTTGGGGTTTCATAAGCTCCAAGCCATAATAAACATTAGACCTACTTAAGTCTCTGCAGCTAGTGTACTTAAATTTTATTTATCTGCAAAATTATGTTGTATACTTACAGTTTTGCACAATATATGTTCTCAAAACTACATACACCCTTTAAAAAAATATACATTTAGCAGTTGTTTAGCATGGGTCTGTGTAATCTGTTCTGAAATGGTTTTATTATAATATACTGTATATCTTTATCGCAAGAGGCTGCAATGTATATCACAATATAGATTTTAGGCCATATCGCCCATCCCTAATTGATAGCCTATAGTAGTTGATAATAACATAGGCCTACCTAATGTTGCCTACGGACGGTAACAGTACAGTAGTAACCTTTTACAGTCTATGAGTAGAACAGCTTTCTCAAGCAGTTTGTGATGCATTTTGGAAACAGGAGATGAGCCCCTGGTCTAATGCGCCACCTGGCTTGAGAAACCCGTTCTCAAAGACTTACTTTTATAGTCATTATTTGGGTAGCACACATACTCTGAATGCCTTCGGCAGAATTCAAATGAGCCATTTTAATCTAGATGAATCTAGATTAATTTCAAAATTAATCTAGATTAATCTAGATTAAAAAAATTAATCTATGCCCACCTCTAGTTAAAACCTATTATCAATGTGGTAAATAATGCTAAAACTTGGTAGCAATTTGCTAAATAATGTTAACAACATGTTAAACATGTTGACAATGTGTTAACTGTGCTTATATTAAAACATGCTAGAAATGGGTTAATGACGTGACGCCTACATTTTCCGTCTGATTGCATTTTTTTCAGGAAAAAACGGATTTAAATGCATAAAAAGATACTGTATATTTGTTGTACCTCTCCCATGTACTCACTTTAACTTTTCAAAAACCTTTACTTATTTGTTATTTTTTGTTATTTAAAGTGTCAAAACATCATGTGGTGCGACCGTCTAGCCATAACTTCTGTTTTGAAAACGTCTTTGAAATTACTCTGAATTTATTCACATTTATTTTCTCCACTATTTGGTATGATTTCCAAAATGTTTTGTAATCCTTTAAAAAAAATTAAATCAAAACATTTGTATTTATATTTCCATCATAATATAAAAACAAACTTTGTCCGATGATGTCCATTTTATGAAATATCATGTGGTGCGACCATCAAGGAACTACCATTTTGGGACTTTTATGTTGAAAACTATTAAAACACAGGAAGTTGCATCATATACCAATTTACCAAGGACCCATGGAAGCAGCAAGCAGTTTGTAATTCTCTCAAACTGGAAAACAAATAAACCTCTGTAATGGTTGGTATGTAGTTGCCACATTTGGATGTCATGTGGTATGACCTCAAAAAAAAAAAGAATATTAAAGTTATTTCTACAAATATATATTTTTATTATAAATTTCATAGTGACCTTTTTTGGGAAGCTAGCTTGTTTAGTTTAGGCGGCCAATTCTGTGCCTGTAAATTTTGACTGAATTTGAAAATATCATGTGGTGCGACCAAATATCATGTGGTGCGACCACTGCAGAATGTTTTCCATGAAAGATATATGTCCTAGATTGGCATTTTTTATTGCTTTTATATTCAATTGACGGTTTATATACAAAAAGTACTTTAATTTAGTATCATTTGGAATAGATTTTTATGCAATTTGGGATATTTAAAATATATATATATATTTCAGACAGTTTATGTTTACTCTTTGTACAATATGAGAAAAATGCAACAACAAAAAATTTGAGCATATAATTTCAGTTTAGTAATAATGCATTTATTAGTAGTGTATTTATTATTGCCTATTTATTTATTTAAAACTATTTTAATCTATTTTACCAGATGCCAGCAAGAGCAGAGTACCTTGATAGGAGAAGAGTGAAATATTACCGTTTAAAATATCTGTTTTCTGTGTGAATATATAGTAAACTGTAATTTATTCCTGTGATCAAAGCTGAATTTGCTTGGCAGTGTGTCACAGCCAGCAGAGGGCAGTGTGTCACAGCCAGCAGAGGGCAGTGTGTTACAGCCAGCAGAGGGCAGTGTGTTACAGCCAGCAGAGGGCAGTGTGTGACAGCCAGCAGAGGGCAGTGTGTCACAGCCAGCAGAGGGCAGTGTGTCCGAGCCAGCAGAGGCCAGTGTGTTACAGCCAGCAGAGGGCAGTGTGTTACAGCCAGCAGAGGGCAGTGTGTTACAGTCAGCAGAGGGCAGTGTGTTACAGCCAGCAGAGGGCAGTGTGTCAAAGCCAGCAGAGGGCAGTGTGTCACAGCCAGCAGAGGGCAGTGTGTCCGAGCCAGCAGAGGGCAGTGTGTCACAGCCAGCAGAGGGCAGTGTGTTACAGCCAGCAGAGGGCAGTGTGTAACAGCCAGCAGAGGGCAGTGAGTCACAGCCAGCAGAAGGCAGTGTGTCTGAGCCAGCAGAGGGCAGTGTGTCACAGCCAGCAGAGGGCAGTGTGTCACAGTCAGCAGAGGGCAGTGTGTCACAGCCAGCAGAGGGCAGTGTGTCTGAGCCAGCAGAGGGCAGTGTGTCACAGTCAGCAGAGGGCAGTGTGTTACAGCCAGCAGAGGGCAGTGTGTCACAGCCAGGAGAGGGCAGTGTGTCACAGCCAGCAGAGGGCAGTGTGTGACAGCCAGCAGAGGGCAGTGTGTCACAGCCAGCAGAGGGCAGTGTGTTAAAGCCAGCAGAGGGCAGTGTGTCACAGCCAGCAGCGGGCAGTGTGTTACAGCCAGCAGAGGGCAGTGTGTCTGAGCCAGCACAGGGCAGTGTGTCACAGCCAGCAGAGGGCAGTGTGTCCGAGCCAGCAGAGGGCAGTGTGTCAAAGCCAGCAGATGGCAGTGTCTTACAGCCAGCAGAGGGCAGTGTGTTACAGCCAGCAGAGGGCAGTGTGTTACAGCCAGCAGAGGGCAGTGTGTTACAGCCAGCAGAGGGCAGTGTGTTACAGCCAGCAGAGGGCAGTGTGTCACAGTCAGCAGAGGGCAGTGTGTTACAGTCAGCAGAGGGCAGAGTGTCACAGTCAGCAGAGGGCAGTGTGTCACAGCCAGCAGAGGGCAGTGTGTTACAGCCAGCAGAGGGCAGTGTGTCCGAGCCAGCAGAGGGCAGTGTGTCAAAGCCAGCAGATGGCAGTGTCTTACAGCCAGCAAAGGGCAGTGTGTTACAGCCAGCAGAGGGCAGTGTGTTACAGCCAGCAGAGGGCAGTGTGTTACAGCCAGCAGAGGGCAGTGTGTTACAGTCAGCAGAGGGCAGTGTGTCACAGCCAGCAGAGGGCAGTGTGTTACAGCCAGCAGAGGGCAGTGTGTCACAGCCAGCAGAGGGCAGTGTGTTACAGTCAGCAGAGGGCAGTGTGTCACAGCCAGCAGAGCACAGTGTGTCACAGCCAGCAGAGGGCAGTGTGTCACAGCCAGCAGAGGGCAGTGTGTCACAGCCAGCAGAGGGCAGTGTGTCACAGCCAGCAGAGGGCAGTGTGTCACAGTCAGCAGAGGGCAGTGTGTCACAGCCAGCAGAGGGCAGTGTGTCACAGCCAGCAGAGGGCAGTGTGTCACAGCCATCAGAGGGCAGTGTGTGACAGACAGCAGAGGGCAGTGTGTCACAGCCAGCAGAGGGCAGTGTGTCACAGCCAGCAGAGGGCAGTGTGTCACAGCCAGCAGAGGGCAGTGTGTCACAGTCAGCAGGGGGCAGTGTGTCACAGCCAGCAGAGGGCAGTGTGTCACAGCCAGCAGAGGGCAGTGTGTCCGAGCCAGCAGAGGGCAGTGTGTTACAGCCAGCAGAGGGAAGTGTGTCACAGCCAGCAGAGGGCAGTGTGTCACAGCCAGCAGAGGGCAGTGTGTCCGAGCCAGCAGAGGGCAGTGTGTCACAGTCAGCAGAGGGCAGTGTGTCACAGCCAGCAGAGGGCAGAGGGCAGTGTGTCACAGCCAGCAGAGGGCAGTGTGTCACAGCCAGCAGAGGGCAGTGTGTCACAGCCAGCAGAGGGCAGTGTGTCACAGTCAGCAGAGGGCAGTGTGTTACAGCCAGCAGAGGGCAGTGTGTCTGAGCCAGCAGAGGGCAGTGTGTCACAGCCAGCAGAGGGCAGTGTATTACAGCCAGCAGAGGGCAGTGTGTAACAGCCAGCAGAGGGCAGTGTGTCACAGCCAGCAGAAGGCAGTGTGTTACAGTCAGCAGAGGGCAGTGTGTCACAGCCAGCAGAGGGCAGTGTGTCCGAGCCAGCAGAGGGCAGTGTGTCACAGCCAGCAGAGGGCAGTGTGTTACAGTCAGCAGAGGGCAGTGTGTGACAGCCAGCAGAGGGCAGTGTGTGACAGCCAGCAGAGGGCAGTGTGTTACAGCCAGCAGAGGGCAGTGTGTTACAGCCAGCAGAGGGCAGTGTGTCAAAGCCAGCACAGGGCAGTGTGTCACAGCCAGCAGAGGGCAGTGTGTCCGAGCCAGCAGAGGGCAGTGTGTCACAGTCAGCAGAGGGCAGTGTGTCACAGCCAGCAGAGGGTAGTGTGTCACAGCCAGCAGAGGGCAGTGTGTTACAGCCAGCAGAGGGCAGTGTGTTACAGCCAGCAGAGGGAAGTGTGTCAAAGCCAGCACAGGGCAGTGTGTCACAGCCAGCAGAGGGCAGTGTGTCCGAGCCAGCAGAGGGCAGTGTGTCACAGTCAGCAGAGGGCAGTGTGTCACAGCCAGCAGAGGGCAGAGGGCAGTGTGTCACAGCCAGCAGAGGGCAGTGTGTCACAGCCAGAAGAGGGCAGTGTGTCACAGCCAGCAGAGGGCAGTGTGTCACAGCCAGCAGAGGGCAGTGTGTCAAAGCCAGCAGAGGGCAGTGTGTCACAGCCAGCAGAGGGCAGTGTGTCACAGCCAGCAGAGGGCAGTGTGTCACAGCCAGCAGAGGGCAGTGTGTCCGAGCCAGCAGAGGGCAGTGTGTCACAGCCAGCAGAGGGCAGTGTGTTACAGCCAGCAGAGGGCAGTGTGTAACAGCCAGCAGAGGGCAGTGTGTCACAGCCAGCAGAGGGCAGTGTGTTACAGTCAGCAGGGGGCAGTGTGTCCGAGCCAGCAGAGGGCAGTGTGTCACAGCCAGCAGAGGGCAGTGTGTTACAGTCAGCAGAGGGCAGTGTGTCACAGTCAGCAGAGGGCAGTGTGTCACAGCCAGCAGAGGGCAGTGTGTTACAGCCAGCAGAGGGCAGTGTGTCACAGCCAGCAGAGCACAGTGTGTCACAGCCAGCAGAGGGCAGTGTGTCACAGCCAGCAGAGGGCAGTGTGTCACAGTCAGCAGAGGGCAGTGTGTCACAGCCAGCAGAGGGCAGTGTGTCACAGCCAGCAGAGGGCAGTGTGTGACAGACAGCAGAGGGCAGTGTGTCACAGCCAGCAGAGGGCAGTGTGTCACAGCCAGCAGAGGGCAGTGTGTCACAGCCAGCAGAGGGCAGTGTGTCCGAGCCAGCAGAGGGCAGTGTGTTACAGCCAGCAGAGGGAAGTGTGTCACAGCCAGCAGAGGGCAGTGTGTCACAGCCAGCAGAGGGCAGTGTGTCCGAGCCAGCAGAGGGCAGTGTGTCACAGTCAGCAGAGGGCAGTGTGTCACAGCCAGCAGAGGGCAGAGGGCAGTGTGTCACAGCCAGCAGAGGGCAGTGTGTCACAGCCAGCAGAGGGCAGTGTGTCACAGCCAGCAGAGGGCAGTGTGTCACAGCCAGCAGAGGGCAGTGTGTCCGAGCCAGCAGAGGCCAGTGTGTTACAGCCAGCAGAGGGCAGTGTGTTACAGCCAGCAGAGGGCAGTGTGTTACAGTCAGCAGAGGGCAGTGTGTTACAGCCAGCAGAGGGCAGTGTGTCAAAGCCAGCAGAGGGCAGTGTGTCACAGCCAGCAGAGGGCAGTGTGTCCGAGCCAGCAGAGGGCAGTGTGTCCGAGCCAGCAGAGGGCAGTGTGTTACAGCCAGCAGAGGGCAGTGTGTAACAGCCAGCAGAGGGCAGTGAGTCACAGCCAGCAGAAGGCAGTGTGTCTGAGCCAGCAGAGGGCAGTGTGTCACAGCCAGCAGAGGGCAGTGTGTCACAGTCAGCAGAGGGCAGTGTTTCACAGCCAGCAGAGGGCAGTGTGTCTGAGCCAGCAGAGGGCAGTGTGTCACAGTCAGCAGAGGGCAGTGTGTTACAGCCAGCAGAGGGCAGTGTGTCACAGCCAGGAGAGGGCAGTGTGTCACAGCCAGCAGAGGGCAGTGTGTGACAGCCAGCAGAGGGCAGTGTGTCACAGCCAGCAGAGGGCAGTGTGTTAAAGCCAGCAGAGGGCAGTGTGTCACAGCCAGCAGCGGGCAGTGTGTTACAGCCAGCAGAGGGCAGTGTGTCTGAGCCAGCACAGGGCAGTGTGTCACAGCCAGCAGAGGGCAGTGTGTCCGAGCCAGCAGAGGGCAGTGTGTCAAAGCCAGCAGATGGCAGTGTCTTACAGCCAGCAGAGGGCAGTGTGTTACAGCCAGCAGAGGGCAGTGTGTTACAGCCAGCAGAGGGCAGTGTGTTACAGCCAGCAGAGGGCAGTGTGTTACAGCCAGCAGAGGGCAGTGTGTCACAGTCAGCAGAGGGCAGTGTGTTACAGTCAGCAGAGGGCAGAGTGTCACAGTCAGCAGAGGGCAGTGTGTCACAGCCAGCAGAGGGCAGTGTGTTACAGCCAGCAGAGGGCAGTGTGTCCGAGCCAGCAGAGGGCAGTGTGTCAAAGCCAGCAGATGGCAGTGTCTTACAGCCAGCAAAGGGCAGTGTGTTACAGCCAGCAGAGGGCAGTGTGTTACAGCCAGCAGAGGGCAGTGTGTTACAGCCAGCAGAGGGCAGTGTGTTACAGTCAGCAGAGGGCAGTGTGTCACAGCCAGCAGAGGGCAGTGTGTTACAGCCAGCAGAGGGCAGTGTGTCACAGCCAGCAGAGGGCAGTGTGTTACAGTCAGCAGAGGGCAGTGTGTCACAGCCAGCAGAGCACAGTGTGTCACAGCCAGCAGAGGGCAGTGTGTCACAGCCAGCAGAGGGCAGTGTGTCACAGTCAGCAGAGGGCAGTGTGTCACAGCCAGCAGAGGGCAGTGTGTCACAGTCAGCAGAGGGCAGTGTGTCACAGTCAGCAGGGGGCTGTGTGTCACAGCCAGCAGAGGGCAGTGTGTCACAGCCAGCAGAGGGCAGTGTGTCACAGCCAGCAGAGGGCAGTGTGTCCGAGCCAGCAGAGGGCAGTGTGTTACAGCCAGCAGAGGGAAGTGTGTCACAGCCAGCAGAGGGCAGTGTGTCACAGCCAGCAGAGGGCAGTGTGTCCGAGCCAGCAGAGGGCAGTGTGTCACAGTCAGCAGAGGGCAGTGTGTCACAGCCAGCAGAGGGCAGAGGGCAGTGTGTCACAGCCAGCAGAGGGCAGTGTGTCACAGCCAGCAGAGGGCAGTGTGTCACAGCCAGCAGAGGGCAGTGTGTCCGAGCCAGCAGAGGGCAGTGTGTCACAGCCAGCAGAGGGCAGTGTGTCACAGTCAGCAGAGGGCAGTGTGTTACAGCCAGCAGAGGGCAGTGTGTCTGAGCCAGCAGAGGGCAGTGTGTCACAGCCAGCAGAGGGCAGTGTATTACAGCCAGCAGAGGGCAGTGTGTAACAGCCAGCAGAGGGCAGTGTGTCACAGCCAGCAGAAGGCAGTGTGTTACAGTCAGCAGAGGGCAGTGTGTCACAGCCAGCAGAGGGCAGTGTGTCCGAGCCAGCAGAGGGCAGTGTGTCACAGCCAGCAGAGGGCATTGTGTTACAGCCAGCAGAGGGCAGTGTGTTACAGTCAGCAGAGGGCAGTGTGTCACAGCCAGCAGAGGCCATTGTGTCACTGCCAGCAGAGGGCAGTGTGTCACAGTCAGCAGAGGGCAGTGTGTTACAGTCAGCAGAGGTCAGTGTGTCACAGCCAGCAGAGGGCAGTGTGTTACAGTCAGCAGAGGGCAGTGTGTAACAGCCAGCAGAGGCCAGTGTGTTACAGCAAGCAGAGGGCAGTGTGTCCGAGCCAGCAGAGGGCAGTGTGTCAAAGCCAGCAGATGGCAGTGTCTTACAGCCAGCAAAGGGCAGTGTGTTACAGCCAGCAGAGGGCAGTGTGTTACAGCCAGCAGAGGGCAGTGTGTTACAGCCAGCAGAGGGCAGTGTGTTACAGTCAGCAGAGGGCAGTGTGTCACAGCCAGCAGAGGGCAGTGTGTTACAGCCAGCAGAGGGCAGTGTGTCACAGCCAGCAGAGGGCAGTGTGTTACAGTCAGCAGAGGGCAGTGTGTCACAGCCAGCAGAGCACAGTGTGTCACAGCCAGCAGAGGGCAGTGTGTCACAGCCAGCAGAGGGCAGTGTGTCACAGTCAGCAGAGGGCAGTGTGTCACAGCCAGCAGAGGGCAGTGTGTCACAGTCAGCAGAGGGCAGTGTGTCACAGCCAGCAGAGGGCAGAGGGCAGTGTGTCACAGCCATCAGAGGGCAGTGTGTGACAGACAGCAGAGGGCAGTGTGTCACAGCCAGCAGAGGGCAGTGTGTCACAGCCAGCAGAGGGCAGTGTGTCACAGCCAGCAGAGGGCAGTGTGTCACAGTCAGCAGGGGGCAGTGTGTCACAGCCAGCAGAGGGCAGTGTGTCACAGCCAGCAGAGGGCAGTGTGTCCGAGCCAGCAGAGGGCAGTGTGTTACAGCCAGCAGAGGGAAGTGTGTCACAGCCAGCAGAGGGCAGTGTGTCACAGCCAGCAGAGGGCAGTGTGTCCGAGCCAGCAGAGGGCAGTGTGTCACAGCCAGCAGAGGGCAGAGGGCAGTGTGTCACAGCCAGCAGAGGGCAGTGTGTCACAGCCAGCAGAGGGCAGTGTGTCACAGTCAGCAGAGGGCAGTGTGTTACAGCCAGCAGAGGGCAGTGTGTCACAGCCAGCAGAGGGCAGTGTATTACAGCCAGCAGAGGGCAGTGTGTAACAGCCAGCAGAGGGCAGTGTGTCACAGCCAGCAGAAGGCAGTGTGTCACAGTCAGCAGAGGGCAGTGTGTCACAGCCAGCAGAGGGCAGTGTGTCCGAGCCAGCAGAGGGCAGTTTGTCACAGCCAGCAGAGGGCAGTGTGTTACAGCCAGCAGAGGGCAGTGTGTTACAGCCAGCAGAGGGCAGTGTGTTACAGTCAGCAGAGGGCAGTGTGTGACAGCCAGCAGAGGGCAGTGTGTTACAGCCAGCAGAGGGCAGTGTGTTACAGCCAGCAGAGGGCAGTGTGTTACAGCCAGCAGAGGGCAGTGTGTTACAGCCAGCAGAGGGCAGTGTGTTACAGCCAGCAGAGGGCAGTGTGTCAAAGCCAGCACAGGGCAGTGTGTCACAGCCAGCAGAGGGCAGTGTGTCCGAGCCAGCAGAGGGCAGTGTGTCACAGTCAGCAGAGGGCAGTGTGTCACAGCCAGCAGAGGGCAGTGTGTCACAGCCAGCAGAGGGCAGTGTGTTACAGCCAGCAGAGGGCAGTGTGTTACAGCCAGCAGAGGGCAGTGTGTTACAGCCAGCAGAGGGAAGTGTGTCAAAGCCAGCACAGGGCAGTGTGTCACAGCCAGCAGAGGGCAGTGTGTCCGAGCCAGCAGAGGGCAGTGTGTCACAGTCAGCAGAGGGCAGTGTGTCACAGCCAGCAGAGGGCAGAGGGCAGTGTGTCACAGCCAGCAGAGGGCAGTGTGTCACAGCCAGAAGAGGGCAGTGTGTCACAGCCAGCAGAGGGCAGTGTGTCACAGCCAGCAGAGGGCAGTGTGTCAAAGCCAGCAGAGGGCAGTGTGTCACAGCCAGCAGAGGGCAGTGTGTCACAGCCAGCAGAGGGCAGTGTGTCACAGCCAGCAGAGGGCAGTGTGTCCGAGCCAGCAGAGGGCAGTGTGTCACAGCCAGCAGAGGGCAGTGTGTTACAGCCAGCAGAGGGCAGTGTGTAACAGCCAGCAGAGGGCAGTGTGTCACAGCCAGCAGAGGGCAGTGTGTTACAGTCAGCAGGGGGCAGTGTGTCCGAGCCAGCAGAGGGCAGTGTGTCACAGCCAGCAGAGGGCAGTGTGTCACAGCCAGCAGAGGGCAGTGTGTTACAGTCAGCAGAGGGCAGTGTGTTACAGCCAGCAGAGGGCAGTGTGTCACAGTCAGCAGAGGGCAGTGTGTTACAGTCAGCAGAGGGCAGTGTGTTACAGTCAGCAGAGGGCATTGTGTCACAGCCAGCAGAGGGCAGTGTGTTACAGCCAGCAGAGGGCAGTGTGTCACAGTCAGCAGAGGGCAGTGTGTTACAGTCAGCAGAGGGCATTGTGTCACAGCCAGCAGAGGGCAGTGTGTTACAGCCAGCAGAGGGCATTGTGTCACAGCCAGCAGAGGGCAGTGTGTTACAGTCAGCAGAGGGCAGTGTGTTACAGCCAGCAGAGGGCAGTGTGTTACAGCCAGCAGAGGGCAGTGTGTTACAGCCAGCAGAGGGCATTGTGTCACAGCCAGCAGAGGGCAGTGTGTCACAGTCAGCAGAGGGCAGTGTGTTACAGCCAGCAGAGGGCAGTGTGTTACAGTCAGCAGAGGGCAGTGTGTTACAGCCAGCAGAGGGCAGTGTGTTACAGCCAGCAGAGGGCAGTGTGTTACAGCCAGCAGAGGGCAGTGTGTTACAGCCAGCAGAGGGCAGTGTGTTACAGCCAGCAGAGGGCATTGTGTCACAGCCAGCAGAGGGCAGTGTGTCACAGTCAGCAGAGGGCAGTGTGTTACAGCCAGCAGAGGGCAGTGTGTTACAGTCAGCAGAGGGCAGTGTGTTACAGCCAGCAGAGGGCAGTGTGTCACAGCCAGCAGAGGGCAGTGTGTTACAGCCAGCAGAGGGCATTGTGTCACAGCCAGCAGAGGGCAGTGTGTTACAGTCAGCAGAGGGCAGTGTGTCACAGCCAGCAGAGGGCAGTGTGTTACAGTCAGCAGAGGGCAGTGTGTTACAGTCAGCAGAGGGCAGTGTGTCACAGCCAGCAGAGGGCAGTGTGTCCGAGCCAGCAGAGGGCAGTGTGTCACAGTCAGCAGAGGGCATTGTGTCACAGCCAGCAGAGGGCAGTGTGTTACAGTCAGCAGAGGGCAGTGTGTCACAGCCAGCAGAGGGCAGTGTGTTACAGTCAGCAGAGGGCAGTGTGTCACAGTCAGCAGAGGGCAGTGTGTCACAGCCAGCAGAGGGCAGTGTGTTACAGTCAGCAGAGGGCATTGTGTCACAGCCAGCAGAGGGCAGTGTGTTACAGTCAGCAGAGGGCAGTGTGTCACAGCCAGCAGAGGGCAGTGTGTTACAGTCAGCAGAGGGCAGTGTGTTACAGTCAGCAGAGGGCAGTGTGTTACAGTCAGCAGAGGGCAGTGTGTCACAGCCAGCAGAGGGCAGTGTGTCCGAGCCAGCAGAGGGCAGTGTGTTACAGTCAGCAGAGGGCAGTGTGTCACAGCCAGCAGAGGGCATTGTGTCACAGCCAGCAGAGGGCAGTGTGTTACAGTCAGCAGAGGGCAGTGTGTTACAGTCAGCAGAGGGCATTGTGTCACAGCCAGCAGAGGGCAGTGTGTTACAGTCAGCAGAGGGCAGTGTGTCACAGCCAGCAGAGGGCAGTGTGTTACAGTCAGCAGAGGGCATTGTGTCACAGCCAGCAGAGGGCAGTGTGTTACAGTCAGCAGAGGGCAGTGTGTTACAGTCAGCAGAGGGCAGTGTGTCACAGCCAGCAGAGGGCAGTGTGTCCGAGCCAGCAGAGGGCAGTGTGTCACAGCCAGCAGAGGGCAGTGTGTCACAGCCAGCAGAGGGCAGTGTCTTACAGCCATTAATTGTATCTATTTTATTTAAACTGTATGAATTAAACAGCTCTTAAACATACTTTATCAGTAGAATATTTTTAAATAACCCGTTAAATATTTCCCTTATTTAGAACCTTTTGGCATAAATCCTTCTAGAACCTTTTTTTTTTTTTTTTTTTTTTAAGAAACTCCAAATGGCGATATAGGATTTAATTTCTTTCTTTCTCTCTGATCATGTCAAAGACGATATTTGAAAAGCAGAGGTTTGACGTGTTTAGAAGACGCTTGTACCTCGAGCATCACGCGCTGCTACTGAGCGTGACCGCGCACACACACACATGCACGCGCGCGCGCACTCATTGGTCGGAGGCTCTTCTGGAAGTGGATGGAAAAAGAGCGACGGGTCCAGAAGCGGAATGCGGGTCCAGTGTGTGTGAGGTGATGGTTCGCAGGAGTGTGTGTCAGCTCGGGTCCCGGGCCCCTGCGGGAGAGGTGTTGCGGGACCGGGATCTTATCGCCTCCAGAGCAGCGGAACCGAACAGAACCGAGACATGCTGACACGATAAATACATGAGCAACAGTAATATAATACAAGCAACAGTGTGGACCTGATGATTTACTGTAACGCATTCAGTCACACGGGTCTGATGTGCAAACAGGACAGTCTGTTATGATCATCTGTAAGGCTATCTATACTCTATTGTGTCCTTTTCATTTTGTACATGTGGAAGTTTCCAGTTTAGGCTACTTAAGGGCAATGCAATATGATATTAAATGATATGATATGATATTTAGTCTAATAATATTATTTATGATTATTCATCGCGTTTATTCTGCAGTTTGCAACTCTCAACTGTTTCTCCACTCATTCAATACCCCCTCTCTCTCTCTCTCTCTCTCTCTCTCTCTCTCTCTCTCTCTCACACACACACACACACACACACACACACACTCACTCTCTCTTTCGCTCTCACACACACTCACACACTCACACTCACACACACACACACACACACACACACACACACAAACAAACACACACAGACACACACACACACACACACACACACACACACACACACACACACACACTCACAAACACACACACACACACACAGACACACACACACACACACACACACACACACACACACACACACACACACACACAAACACACACACACACACACACACACACACACAAACACACACAGACACACACACACACACACACTCACAAACAACAAGTTTGTTGATTTAAATACACAAGTCTATGAATACAGTAAACCGTAATTTGCGCATACAATAAAAATATACAGAGAAATCTGAATGTTGCGTTTTATAATAATAATAATAAAAATAATAATAGCCTAATTATTATAATAATTATTACAGTAAATATGTTTTTTGCGGCCGCATTCGTAGTAGTGGTTTGTTTATGCCTGTGTGTGAATAATATAAAGATGTAAAGATGAAGAACATCAGCTCCTCTTTCTTTATTTCTCTTCTGTTTCTCAGAGAAGAAGCGAGGCTTGATCCAGTAGATTCAATGAATTCATTTATAGGAAGATTTAATGTATTCGTATAAAAGTAAAACACACTGAAGTTTGGAAACACAAACGTCCCGCACGGAAACCTTTTCTTGTCTTGAGCAAAATAAAGTATAAACCAAACGGCATAAAGTAGATGATCAAGATTTAGGAAAAACTTCACCGGATATAGATAGATAGATAGATAGATAGATAGATAGATAGATAGATAGATAGATAGATAGATAGATAGATAGATAGATAGATAGATAGATAGATAGATAGATAGATAGATAGATACCGTAAATTTATGTATTCAGAAAAATTAGTAGGCTATATTTTGCATATAATTAAGCGCAACTATGAACTTTTACCTTTGAGGATGAGATGAGCAAAGCGACTAGTTTTTGTAGGCCTATTGATCTTGTACAGACTAGCAGCTGTATTGATCAATTCAAATCAGTTAAATTCGTTGTTGTTGTTTTTTTTTTTTTTTGTTGTTGTTGTTGTTTTTCTTCACTTCTTTGCACATTTTTCGTAATAATAAAAGGAAGACTGGAGCGCGCTGAAATCCCTTCCAATTAAACACAGACGAGGAATCACGCGCTCAAGAAATAATAAATAAATAAAGTAGATCGTGCACTTTTAACTATAACACAGCCTGTGGACCTCAGGGTGAAGCACTAATATCGCCAATACTACTAATAATAAAGTACACTGTGTTTTGTGTAATTCACAAGCCTTTGTTTTAACTTTTTAGAGATCATATATGAGCCATTTCCCGAAAGTTCTAACATCATCCTGTTTCCATCTCTCTAACAGCAACACAAAAGTCATCATGTTGTTGCTTTAGACTGAGCCAAAGTTACAATAATGTCAATTTAAAACTAAATGCTCCGCAGAAACATATCATCAACAAATTATTATTATTATTTATTTATTTTACTTTTTGAAAAGTTTTAAAAGTCGATTTGAACCACGTGGATTTAACATTAAAGTTTCAGTGGTTAACTCTATTTACAGTCGCACATTGGTAAATTATTTTGTGCAAGGCAAATAACTTGTGAAGCCTTTCCAACACGGAACAGAATTAAGTTTAAATCTCATGATCAACTGGAAACTCCTGAGCGATGAACTTATTGTTTTTAAAAAGAAACTAAATGAATGCCATGAACTGCAAAACCGGCGGGAAACTTATAAACCACTAAATTATTACCTTTAGGAAGTTTCAAATATATATTTTAACGGTTCTTACCTCTATTATTTCATAATTAATATGCAATTATTTGACAATGTAACTTAAACCCACACCGACGGCTAGTTTAGAAGATCTTAATATTTAGTTTCTCGCAGGCTGAACTGTGATTATTCATTTATGATCTGTATTTACTGAAACGTTTGAAGAACGAGATGATTTCTAGAGCATTCTAGAAGATTTTGGATAATATTTTCTAATGCATATGCATTACATTTTTTATTGTTTTCTTTTCTTCCTGTGCACTGAATATGACTGCACACACTGTTATAGTTTCACAATGATGAACAGATCTATCAATGAAAATATCACAGTTTATGTCAATACACTTACACTTAGGAACATTACTGCAGAGGAAAATAATATCAATCTTTTTTTTATTTCTCATCCGTTTCTCAAGCATTTTCAATTAATTGCATTCTTCCATTTTGTGTGTAAAAATACAAATAGCACAAACTACTGTTGCGATGCAATGTTTTTGAAACGCCAGCTCGTTACACCGGAGGGTTGTTATAGCACTATCACTCATTAATAGATCATAACTGCTCGGCTGGATCTGATGTATTGATGTACTGTAAGAGAGCTGATGTTCTGGACGGGTCGTGATCGCATCAGAGCCCGAGGCGCAGATTATTGTTCATTAGCGGAACTGTGATTGAACACACCGGGTAACACACACGCTGCTCTCTGTGAAGCTCTGGGTTATCAGATGCTATATTTAGTTCCTGAGTTCAGGGAAGTTTCTTGACTAGATTTGGCGCTTTACTATCCCGTGACTCGAGGAGCTATGGTGGCCGGAGGGGTCCGAGGTTTCACTTGATCAGCAGATCTATAGAATATGAGGATTTGCTTTGAAACCGAAATGACAATGATCATTTTAGGCAAGCTTATCAATTTAAATTTGTGGACAAACATGAATTTGAACTGCACTGACGTCAAGGAAAGACCAAAATACATTGGCTGTAAATTTCAGGTGTATCGCCTTCTGCATTGAAGTCCAACATATTTCGAGGAAATAATCCAATATTAATCTCTGTCTAGACCAGCACGAGTAATATGCAGTCATTTGAAGACACTGGTTTCTGAATCTAGGCTTCATGCAGGCCACAGATCCGAGTTCACATCTCATCAAATGCGTCTCTATAGCAAGCATTGTATTTATCGAGCAAATTATACGCGAAAATCAGTTTTTCCGAGCATATGATATGATACGCACTGCAAACACACTGGGGATAAACTGCGTTTCATGTGCACGTGAAACCTCATTTTCGCATATAAACTGCACGATGAATACACTGCGTGCTATAGAGTTCATGAGATCAGGCTGGTTGAATCATTATAACGCGCTCACGAACACACGGCTGTATGTTGCGCACATGACGCAAAAACGTCCAATAAAATGAAATCCGCGTTTTAATTTAAAATCAATTTTATTTTATTTTTTATTTTTTCATGCCCTGTGTCTGTTTTACTCTCAGGATTAGAAGGATTAATCAGACATGTATCACAATATTGTCTATTTTATATCACGCATTCTGGCTCAAACACTAGAGCATGCGCGAGCAAAGGTCATGGGTTCGAATCCCAGGGAATTGATGCATGAATGAATGCAATGTAAATCGAATTGAATTTTAAAAAACGAGTCTGCCAAATGCATTAATGTACATTTTATTTTTCATTTAAGACGTTTTACAGGCCTTTTAATAAAACAAAATTGATCCGACAAGATGCAAAATAGCCTATATAACAAGATAAGATGCGAACTTATTTAATATGTGCGTGTAAAACGTCTCCTGAGAGAAGAGCACATGCAGATGAGGTGTGTGTGTGTGTGTGTGTGTGTGTGTGTGTGTGTGTGTGTGTGTGTGTGTGTGTGTGTGTGTGTGTGTGTGTGTGTGTGTGTGTGTGTGTGTGTGTGTGTGTGTGTGTGTGTGTGTGTGTGTGTGTGTGTGCGAGTGTGTGCGGGGCAGTTATACTGTGGGTGGACCGATATTGTCACGGCATTGCAGACGAACACACACACTACGTGTTCATCCCATTGCTTCCGTTTCCCTGTGTAAGGCACGGGGTTTGACCATTAGAGAGAGAGAGAGAGAGAGAGAGAGAGAGAGAGAGAGAGAGAGAGAGAGAGAGAGAGAGAGAGAGAGAGAGAGAGAGAGAGAAGGAGGAGGTGATCGTGCTTCTTTTCTCCAGGAATACCAGACAGATCCTCTGCTTTACTCCGTGAACTGACTTTAGTGCAGGTCCATCATAAGATTCTCGTTTTTAATATCTATATTCCCCCGTGCTGGATGAAGATTGTCTTCGCGGAGGACCGAGAGTAAATCCATGGGTTCCTCGAGCAGAATCCCGTGAGCTTCATCGCGCGTGGAATATATGTGACAAAACCCCCATCAAACCGCTCATATCTGGAGCTGCTTCGAGCTCGTGTGCTGATTCTGGGATTCGCAAGTTGCAGGTAATGTCCAGTGTCCGCTTCTTCTTGATTCACTGAGTTTTAGGCCATCGCTACAGAATCCATAAACACATGTGGAAAACATACGTGGTGCATAGAATAGTCGATTCTGGATCGTTGTAGATAAAATACACTGAGGAATAGTATTTATCAAACAGTTGTGTTCATCTCTCCAAAGAAAGTTGTAATAGATACCCGTGCGATGATTGTATATCTCCTGCATTCATATTCATAGACGCGTCGAGGAAGACAATGTGAGCAGAACTGCATTGTTTAAAAAGTTAGTTTACAGTGTCCTTGTTACACATATTACTTGTAGTAATAATTACAGTAAATTGTGCATAATTACAATCAACTAAACCAAATCCGGTAACACTTTATTTTACAGTGTCATTGTATGCAATATCTTACATGTAGTTACTATAGTAGCCTTATAGCTATTAATTATGCATTATTGCATGCAACTAACCCGTAACCAAACCCTAATCCTAACCCTGTGAGTAGGCTACATGTAGTTACTTAATGTTACTCAATACTTAAAAGTATAATTACAGTGTAACAAAGACACCTCAAAATAAAGTGCAACCCCTAATCCTAACTCCTCTAGTAAGTACATGTAATTAATTATTACTCAGTAGTAAATGTATAATTACAGTGTAACACGGACACCTTAAAATAAAGTGCAACCAAAAGCTAAATGTTTATGCATTATGTATGTATATTAATGAGCAAGTGTGTGTTTGTTTTCCAAGAATGTTGCGATATTTTATGTGAGCAGACTTTTCAAAATTATGTTTTTGTAGGAGCAAATGTGAGAGTTTGAATGAAGAATGCTTCGAAAACCTCGGATATTTGTGTACAGATTTGGAATTGCATTGTTAGTTTTGTAACAGAAGTTTATTATTTCGTGATCAGAAAAGCGAGACTCACACGCAGAATGAGAGTTTATATCACTGTAATCAATGCTTGGACTTATTAAAGTTCTGCAAAAGCGCTGAAGGGAAATGAACAACACAAACGCGTTTAAGAGAGTAAGAAGAGCTGATGGTGTGTTGTGTGTCTTCAGGCCTCGGTGGAAGACTTCAGACATGGCGGACAGCGAAGACACTTTTCGGCTTCAGAACTCTCCGAGTGACTCCGAATCAAAAGATTTACAAAACGAGGGAAAATCAGAGAAACAGAATGGAGCCGCTAGCAAATCCCCATCCTCACAGACAACATATATTCAACAGGTAA
The DNA here is from genome assembly GCF_965113295.1 of Leuciscus leuciscus. Taxonomy (NCBI): domain Eukaryota; kingdom Metazoa; phylum Chordata; class Actinopteri; order Cypriniformes; family Leuciscidae; genus Leuciscus; species Leuciscus leuciscus. The sequence continues at coordinate 673,813 of NC_138729.1, read as the reverse complement.
CAGCTACTGTGTGTGTGTGTGTGTGTGTGTGTGTGTGTGTGTGTGTGTGTGTGTGTGTGTGTGTGTGTGTGTGTGTGTGTGTGTGTGTGTACTTAGCATGTTTTGGCTTCAAACTTGCACCCAGAAGTGAGCTAAATCTGTCAGAGCTAAAACTGTTTTGGAGTCGTCCTTATTTGTAAAACAATATAAGTAATTTTTAAACGTAAAATTGCAGAGAGTTTTCTGTCAGGCCAGGCTTTAGTATTCGGCTATAGAGCACAGTAGAGGTCTGTGGGATGTGTACATGTAGTTTTCTAAGTGTGTGTGAGGAATACGCTATAGTTGCTGATCTGAGGAAACTGTCGCTAATATAAGAAAATTAATAAAGCTGTGCAGTAATTTCATAACTCACGACGAGGCAATATATAAAGTTCATCGTCTACACGAGTTCAAATTCAGATGTAGATTGACGGAAAGAGATGCATAATTTAACAAAAACACTTTACTGAACTAACCATGAGCAATACATCTGTTACAGTATTTATTAAGCTTTGTTAATATTAGTTAATAAAAATACAGCTGTTCATTGTTTGTTCATGTTAGTTCGCAGTGCATTAACTAAAGTTAACAAACACAACCTTTGATTTTAATACATTTACTACATTGACATTTAATATTCAACAATATTATTGATCTGCCTTAGGCTGGACGATGACGCACATTTCTTCTAGAAACAAACTTTGTTGTATTATTTTCACTTTATCACTGTGAAGCTGCTTTGATACAATCTGTATTATAAAAAGCGCTGTATAAATAAATGTGACTTAATAACGTATTAGTAAATGTTGAAATTAACATCAACTAAGATTAATAAATGTTTGCTCATTCTCAGTTCATGTTAACTAAGGTAGTTAACTAGTGTTAACTAATGAACCTTATTGTAAAGTGTTACTTAAAACGAAATATTGCAGTAAGTGTAACGCAGAACACGAGTGTGTGTGACAGGCTGTGTGTGTGTGTGTGTGTGTGTGTGTGTGTGTGTGTGTGTGTGTGTGTGTGTGTGTGTGTGTGTGTGTGGAGTGTTCAGTGCATATTTCTGAAAATGTTTTCTCTTTGCTTTATCATTCGAAAATAATAACGCATTTTCATCAAGCAATGTTAGCTTTCTCAATTTTTAAAATGCTTGTTTAGAACAAAATCTAAATCTAAAGTTCTACGAACTTAATCTTGGAGTTTATTAACTTTAAATGAATTCTGCTCATTTATTACTTTTCTTTAAAGCTGAACAACTTTTTTCTCCTCATGCATTTTGATGCCATTTTGTTTTAGCGTTAGCCTCGTTATTAATGCCTGAAAGATGCAGTGCATATGTTCATTCTCTGCGTATGCATCTGTCTTTTTAAAAGGGAATGGAAGGGATAAAAGTTTACTTGCACGAGCGAGAGTTGTGGGCAAAGTTTCATGAAGTGGGAACTGAAATGATCATCACCAAAGCAGGGAGGTAAGACACAAATCTTTTCAGTTTTCAGATAACCTTAAAAATGCACAAATACGAACTGATCATTATAACACGAGGCCTATTATTATTATCATTCAATAATTGTAATACTAATTGTATATTATTCATTATGCATATACATTTTCACATGCAATGATAATAGTTTATTGAAATATAATTAATTATACATTTTCATTGTATTTTTTAACGGAACAGACTGGGTTTGCCTAATAACAAAGAAATGCATGTTTCTACAACAACTAGCCTAGCGATATTTTTTGTGATTAATTTTGATGTATTGCATCTTTTTTATTGAATGTGTTTTGAAAGTTGCAGTCTAAGCAAAGGCTAATTCCCGAACTTCAATAAGCAATGCTTTGACTCCTAATTTAAGATGAGTTTTTATGCAAGTTATGACTGGATCTGGAAACAACCATCATTTGGATTCTTGATGCTTATTTTTCCACTAATGTTATAATTAGCGATAAACTCGGATCTTTCTCTAAAACTAAAAGAGCATTTTAAAATTGTATCATCGCATATTAAATGTATTGCGTCTGAAATATAAAATTAACAGGGTTAGTTTTAAGGATATAATGGTTATTATTTGTTTGTAAATTATAAACTAATTGTTTAAAGCAGCAGTCAAGTCAAGTCAAGTCAAGTTTATTTGTATAGCGCTTTTCACAATACAGATTGTATCAAAGCAGCTTCACAGTATTAAATTAAAATAATACAACAAAGTTTGTTTCAAGAGGAATTTATTGATTGATAAAATTAAATTAAATATCCCCAAAATATCCCCAATGTGTGGAGTTTCAGGCCCTGATATGTGATATTCCTCCCTAATAGCTGAGAAGAGTTTTAAAAACATATTGAACATGTAACTGCGTTTCAATTCTTTTATTAATAAAAACTTCTGCTTCGTCAAAAACAGGAAAGTTTCCTCAGAAATCTCATGTTGAAATCTGTGCATGAACTCCTCAATGGCTGAACATTATGATCAGTGTGAGATTAAAAAGGCCAGGTAAAGTTCGAGAAACACCGAGCTCATCGCGGGAGATTACGTTGATGTGTAACGTCATAAATATCAGCACATTGTCTTGTTCTTCTCATTTATTATTCATAATCGCGGCAGCTTCAAAAACGTGCAGTTGATGGTTTTCTCTCTGCAGAGCTGAACAAGGCGGCGTTTGTACGAACAACATTTTCTAGTCAGTTTGGGGAAAAATCCTTCTCTATCTAGAATATTAAACACTCGACAAAATCGCCACAAATTGCTCGATACTTTTGTGAATTTTAATACGCGTTTTTTTCTTAAAGACCGAGCATCACGTGTGAAGTTGAGCATATTCTCTTCTCCTATATATGCACACTTTTCATAGTTTTAATTCACCCAATATCTCTTTATTTTTTCTTTCTTGTCCTTAAATATTCCTTTCATATTCTGTGATTTAAGTGTTGTATTCGCAGACTTATCTTATAGGCCTTTGAGACAAAATTAATCTTAATCAGATATACCATGCTAACTAAAGTGTGTCTAACCAACGCTATCTAACGACCTATTTGTACGCATTTTACGAGGTGGATATTTCTTACGAACTCGTACGATTTGTCCGATTAGCGGAAAGTTGTTGCAAAATATGTCTCCAAAACACACGCATAAAATAATCGATTTAGCCAAAGCATTTTTTGTTTGCTCCAGTGACAAATATACATTAAATATATTAAATGATTATCATGACTATTGTTATTATTATTTGAGAAAAGCCTTTACGCGACTCCTGCTGTAATACTGTCCCGTTTTTGTCCACAGGCGCATGTTTCCCAGCTTCAAAGTGAAGGTCACCGGGTTGAACCCCAAAACCAAATACATTCTCCTGATGGATGTTGTGCCAGCCGATGACCACCGCTATAAATTCGCGGATAACAAATGGTTCGTGAGTCATCAATTGTTTTATTCGCAGTTAATGTCACTGGAGCGGGCTGATATTTACTCTGCTCAAATAGATGGCTTACGTTTAAAGTTCTCACTGTTCCTTTGCTTGTCCATTTCTCATCTCCTTCTAGTGCTAAAGCTTCTCAAAAGTTCCTGCCAAGACCTATCAAAACTGTCACATATCCCTTTTAATTAAATAATTAAATTAGACTCATTCATGGTCTTTATTCATACTTAAAGATGCAGAGACACACACTAAGAAAAGAAGGCATTTCTAAATGTTTACAGACATATGTTTGTTCATTTCAGTTTAAAACAATTGAAAGTTTATACTAACTTTATAAAGGATGAGGAAAAACAGCCTTATTACACACGATTTCATCTGCTTCCGACAGAAAACAGTGTATTATGCTACTTGTTTTATGCTCCTCTTTCAGGGTCAGTGGTTTGAATAGTTGAGGTCACTGAGGGCGGACGTCCACAGGCCAACATCTCTGATAATTACCAGTTCAGTGCATGTTCTGGAACTAACGACCCTCTTGATCAACCATCATCTTAGCCATTAACCAAATAAACCGGGCTTTGAAACACATTATGCTCAACACACAAGGCAGCGATGCATGAATGGAGGCTGATCACATTTTGACAAGTTTCGATTTCAATAAAGGAAACACATGTTGAGGGAACAAAACATCTTTTAGTTTTAATGAAATCATCCTTGTACTTAATGCATGATTAGATCAACAGAATCTCAACAATCATATGAGAGAAAACAGCAATTGATTTAATATTTTGTATATGTATATTTCTGAAATACATAACTTACACAGTCTCCTCTGATAACAGATCTCTGTAAACTGTAATGTGGACTCATGCATTCTCTGTAAAGCTGCTTTGACACGATATGTAATGTGAAAAGCGCTATACAAATACATGTGAATTGAGCAAGTATAAGAGTGTACAGAAGGGAAGTCCGTGTGTATTTACACTGAAGCTCCATGTGTTTTGCATGTGTTTTCCACTATCAGTAATGGCCTGAGAGAAACTGGCGATGGCTGTAATATTCTGCCAGGATAAAGACTAGTGTGTGTTCTGCTCTAGGTCTGTGACGGGGAAAGCTGAACCTGCGATGCCGGGAAGACTGTACGTTCATCCCGATTCTCCGGCCACTGGCGCGCACTGGATGAGGCAACTGGTGTCTTTCCAGAAACTCAAGCTGACAAACAACCACCTCGACCCCTTCGGACATGTGAGTGAATATCGGTCTTATGTGGATTTGCTTTGAAACTAACATTAACTCTTCCAGCAAACATATCATGGATCAAATCAGTGTGTAAAAAGCTATTTCTGCCTGGTTGGACCCCTAAAAATACTTTTCTTACTCAGTATTTTTGTCTTGTTTCCAGTCCAAATATCTAAAAATTCTTAAATCAAGAGTAATTTACTAGATGAGTAAAATAACATACAATATTATGTCTTGTTTTCTGGGAATATAAATCAAAATGATGTGATTTGTTGCTTAAAAAAAATCTAAATTATCTGCCAATAGGATGAGAAAAATAATCTTAATTCAAACAGAAACAAGAATTTTTTTTTGTAATGCCATTTGCAGATAATTTTGCTTATTTTAAATAAAAACTCACTTAATTTAGAATTAATTTTGTAAAAAAAAAATTCAGAAAACATCATTTCTAGTAGATGCCTCTTGATTTAAGAATTGTTTGATATTTGAACAAAAAATTATTATTTTTTTTAAGTAAGAAAAGTATTTGTATTGGTTACTAATATTTTTGACTTGAATACATTAATTTAGATGTAACCTTTTCTTTCCAGTGAAGCACAACATGATCATGACACTCCTGATTTCCCCTCAGGATAGGTTAGGAATGAAAGTGAGGATTGGAGTTTTTAGGTAGCGTTTTGCGTGTGAACTGAACTCCAGGAAACACAGATCTGAAAAGGTGCCGCTGACAAACGCCAGATCAGAGTAATAACCCAAACACTTCTTAAATCCAGTCATGATAATTGAGACAACAAAAGCACTCGCTGCCGTCTCAGATGTGGACACACGGAGTTCAGATTACTCATTTACACTCTGGAAACTGTTGTGCGTTAAAATAAATGTCATTTTCTCCAGGTATACCAGCAATCTCGATACGCGAAGCGTCAAATAAAGACTCACAGTGATCATCTTAATCCAAGAGCTTGTGAATCCACATTTCTCAGATTAGGAGAGCACTGAGAGCCTCGTATGCGTGTTCTGCTGTGTAGTCGATCAGCTTTGCTTCTCTGCCAAACCTCAGCTGGCAGAATGAAATCGGAGCCTTGCTGGAATGTGAGTCGAGTTGTAAATTTCTGTCCAGAATGCATTTTTGATTGGTTGCAGTGGTTCTTGGCGAGCCCCCTTTGTGCCGAAAGAGCACCCTGGGATTTATAAATGAAGTACGGCTTCTCGACCAAAATAACAATCTATCGGTTTGTTGTTCCAGGTGGTTGAAATAATTTCAGACCTATTTATAATTGTAGTCTCAGAAGCAGGGCTGAACATGCGATGCTATAAGCTGGAACCTGTTAGCAAATACATAAAAACAGCCAATATTTCCAAACTCCGTCTTAATTAGACTCCAATGATGAGATAAAGATGTCTGAAAGAAACTCACAATAATCCCCATGTGGGTCACTTACCAAGCATGTAAAAGCAATACAACACAGTCTGAATTTTCCAAGTTCAAGGCTTTTTTATATTTTTCAGCTTTGATCATTTTAGTCTCATTCATCAGTGCACACACACACACACTCGCAGCCATACAGAAATATCAGCGTTTGGATAACTGTGCTTCAAACTGTTTATATGTGCAGACAGTGTGTGATGAGTGATGGACAGAGGAATACAACGGCTGCTAATCTGCAGGGTTTCGGAGTCCTGTGATGTCGGGAACATGAAAGAGTGGAGGAACATTCACTGCCCTCAGTGATCGCTCACTATCATTAAAAACTATCATACGGCGCTGGAGAAGCTGAAGCAGGGCAGGACAGAGCAGACTAACACTAGTGGGTGGTCCAACAAACACTGATGTTCATGCAGATTTACTCATATTAGAAGCGGTTTGGTTGCAGAATCCAAGTAGGCCTTTAGTTTGCTCAAGACTTTTATTTTGACATCACATTTTAAAGCAATGCATTTCTCTTTTCTCTTTTTGCAATAAATCATCTTGTCGATCTGGAGCAAAAGCAATATTCTCAGCTGAGATCAATGTTTAAAGTTTACAGCAAGTCCTGCTTTCCAAGTCTCAGTGTTGATTCGAGCCAAAAGCGGTTCAGACACACACACACACACACACACACACACACCGATGGACTGATGTCACTGATCAAAGCAGAAACGCTGCAGTTGTTTGGAGAATGCTTGCGAGGGGAAAACGCATGAAAATGGAAAAGAGGAATGTGTGTGTGTGTGTGTGTGTGTGTGTGTGTGTGTGTGTGTGTGTGTGTGTGTGTGTGTGTGTGTGTGTGTGTGTGTGTGTGTGTGTGTGTGTGTGTGTGTGTGTGTGTGTGTGTTTGTGTGTTTAAACTTGGCATCCACATCCAGAATGCAAAGTTTAGACAAAGTAGCCTACATTATACACACACACACTTTTGACTTGGAAAAGAACTGGCCACGGACCCGAAAAGAACTTGGACAAAAAAAGCAATATTCTGTGTAAAAGTGACCAGCTAGGCTAGGCTAGGCTAATAATGGAGATTTCGCAGAGATCTTCAGATCAAGCGATTCTCTTAAACTCTCGTTTGAACAAGTAGCCGGACAAGCGGTTTTAGAGATGGACAAACTGTTCGTCATGTTAAAATCAGAGACTTAGCAAAGGCCCACATTTCACTTAAAAAGTGAAGTTTCCCAAAGAAAGCGGATAATCAGGTGTGAGTGCGAACAGACGGAGCGAAACAGCGCAGATTATCACTGATCTCAAAGCGGTTCTGGAAAAATTATGTTTAAAAAACGCAGCTAATAGAAAGAAGAAAAACAATTAAAAAGCGTTCTTCTTTCGCAATGACATTAATCATAGCATAATTTAAATGAAGTGTCTATATTATTGTAGGCCTATATTATCGAAGAAGATCCATTAAATAATAGGCTACGCATTTGAGCGTCATATTTAAGCTCTATTTTCTTCCCAGATCATCCTGAACTCCATGCATAAATATCAGCCCAGGATCCACATCGTGAAGGCAGATGAAAATAATGGATTTGGGTCCAAAAACACTGCGTTCTGCACTCATGTGTTCCCCGAAACGGCCTTCATCGCGGTCACGTCTTACCAGAACCACAAGGTAAGAAGATCAAACGTTGCAGGTTTATCATTTTAAACATTCTAAGCATGAAGTTAGAAAATAGATTCGGTTTTTTGTGTGTGTGTGTGTGTGTGTGTGTGTGTGTGTGTGTGTGTGTGTGTGTGTGTGTGTGTGTGTGTGTGTGTGTGTGTGTGTGTGTGTGTGTGTGTGTGTGTGTGTGTGTGTGTGTGAATTATTGAATTAGTATAGAATTATGTGCTTCAGGTCAGATGTGTGTGAGCTTATGATTCCTGATTGGTCGAATGATTCAATCAAATTACGCGCCTAACTTTGAGATTGGCCCGAAAACAATTAGATTGCTCAGATATATCAAATATATTGTTGCTAGATTTAACTGGGAATTAGTATTATAGCCTACTAATTAATATAATATTAATTAATGTAGGCTAACAAGCCATTATATATTATTAAATTATATTTTATTACAGTGCACGTTTAGATTTTTCACTCTGAATCCACGAAATGTTTAAGTCTGTAAAGCGATTCTCCAGAAAATCTCATCGTGCATCTGAGATTCAGACTGTGTTAAAGTTAATAAAGTAACGCGTGCAGATTAATTATAGCCTATTCTAACTTTGAAAACAAAAAAAGAATAAAACATGTCCGAAATGTTTATGTGGAAACTAAATATTATGAAAACGTGATTTATTTATTTATGGTCAGCTGTTGTGTTTCTCAGAATATTTCCATTCGTGAATTATAAATCCGATTGTTGTTTAATAGTTCAACTCCGAAACCAAGACATTTCTACCTCGTCAAAGTTACGCATGTCATTCTCTGGAAAATACAGATCGGAAATAATGCTCAAATAAACTAAATAACATGTCCTTAATACAGTATGGCGTTATGTGCTTATTATAAAATGAATGCATGTGTGTGTTTTTGTCACATTAGTTGCATCCAGTTAAAAACTCGTTTTTGCGCTGTAATTAAATAATAATCAGCGTTAATGACGCCGTGATTCCGCTCGATCGCAAATGTAGAAATATAGTAAAGATTGAAACTTACTTTCTAACACTCATCTGGGTAATGTGAGAAAGAACATCGAAATGCACACGTTTAGCACACTTTAATTCAGACCTCTTTTGTTTACCTGTATGTATTAATTGATTGCGATTGACGTGTATTTGACGCGTGGAAGCTTCTAGTGTTTTCGCCCTCGCTTTCAACACAAAGCCTCAAAAGTTGGTTTTTAATACACACGGAAGAAGTAGGCCTATATTAATTATTTACAGAACCTACATATAACATAAAATTGTTCATTTAGCCGACGTCTTTTAACATATTTTTAAGAAAGCAATTTTACACACCTTAAAAGAGGAAAAGCACGTGCACCTGTATGTCATTAAAAATAATAGATTTTGAATAACCTTTTGGGTCTTCAGGTTACAGCCACGCAAACCAGCGCTGATAATAATGTGTGGACCAGATTTATGAGCACGAGCAACAAAACACAGTTTACCAGCGCATATATGGCACATATTCTTCAGCAAGTCTAGCCTTAAACTAGCCGTGTGAATGTGGTGATTCCATGCGACTATACAATAGCCTATATAAATATACCATATACTGGCTAACGCACAGACTGGCTTTTTCAAAATGCAATAACCTGTACTTCGTTAATCAAATTGAGCAGTGAAAATTAAGAGAAAAAAAGAGAATATAAAGACAAAAACAATACAGCATCATAAAACAAAGTTGCGGATTTCCAAACACTGGTCGAGCTCAGCACATGCGACATCGTTCGAATATCTCGAATTTTTTCTTTTTGCACTCTTAGTAAAATGTGCACATTAAGAACATCAAATTGTCATTTACAAAACTACTCAATTTTGTGAAGTCTGCCAAGCGCACAGTGGGTTTATAAAAGCTCAAAGGGACATTTTTAATAGGTCTCATCTCAAGTGAGAGCCAAAGCAATGTCAAAGATCAAGTCCTGTTAGGAAACACAGCACAACAGCCAGAGAGAGAGAGAGAGAGAGAGAGATACACAGAGAGAGAGAAGAGAGAGGGGAGAGAGGGGGGGAGGGGGGGGGGTGGGGGGGGGGGGGAGGGGGGGGGGGGGGGGGGGGGGGGGGGGGGGGGGGGGGGGAGGGGGGGGGGGGGCGGGGAGAGAGTTCTGTCTTTTATTCACTTTCACAGATTCACAGATTTTGTAATCTATCTAATCAGAGGATCACATTATCACAAAGATGATAATAATACTTTTTATAATCAAACTTTCATTATCAAGCAACTATAAAAAATCAAAGTTATCACTTGGCAACAAAAAAACATTTTGGTAACACTTTACAATAAGTTTCATTAGTGAACATGAACTAATACTTCTACAGCATTTATTAATCTTAGTTAATATTAATTTCAACATTTACTAATATGTTATTAAAATCAAAGGTTGTATTTGTTAACATTAGTTAATGCACTGTGAACTAACATGAACATTAACAAAGATTAACTAATATAATAACACATGTATTGCTCATTGTTAGTTCATGTTGGTAAATACATTAATTAATGTTAACTAATGACCCTGATTGTAAAGCGTTACCAAACCGTTTGTTTTTATGTGCATGAACTCTATCACACACGGCAAAATATTTGACGTTGACTTTTGACATTTTATGTTATATCTCAGACTATGACAGGATTAAGATGAATTATTAGTGCTTCGCATGTGGAATTATTAGACATTTTCATCCCAATGCAAAGACAGCAATCTTTCCCCAAACTCACTGATGTCTTCCTTCATTAGAGCTTCGAACAATCCCCCGTTTCTGTGGGTTTCATCATCAGAACACTAAACCACAGGTCATGTTGCTCCTAACGTTCTACTAGATACGCCTTCAAAGTCAAGAGTGGAGACATTAAAGTGGTTTAATGTTTAATGTTACAGTGGATTCCCCCATTAACAGAAACACAGAACACAATCAGCCTGAATTCAGTGAGTTGTGGGAAATAATCATATATAGATCCTCTTCTGGATTTTCCTGCTTTGTCTGCCAAGATGTGCCATAGCAGAAACTTCTTCAGTCTCTGGAGGACTCGTTAATATCGAGATATCTGGAGTTCAGATCAGGCTGAGGATCTCACTGTTTGTTTCTAATGGATGAAAAGACTCACGTGTGTGTGTGTGTGTTGATTCTCAGATCACACAGCTGAAGATCGAGAACAATCCCTTCGCAAAGGGCTTTCGTGGGAGCGACGACATGGAGCTTCATCGCATGTCGAGGATGCAGAGGTGAGTCGAGATCTGGCTTATAATCCGATTAATTTCTGATTCTGCTGTTTGGCAAACACACACACATTTGAAGAGTTGCAGCGATGTCTCACACACACATTCGAAGAGTTGCAGCGATGTCTCACACACACATTCGAAGAGTTGCAGCGATGTCTCACACACACATTCGAAGAGTTGCAGCGATGTCTCACACACACGAAAGCAAGAATCGCCCTCTCAGAATCATTAAGAGAAGGAAACGGATGATGTTTTGTTGTAAGAGTTGTATGTTCTCCAGCATTAGAGAGATCAGTGTGAGGTTTCTTCTGTCTTCAGCACATCACGCTGCTTGCTCTGGTGGATAGAAGTAATTCCTTATAAACTTTTCAGTTTGACACAAGTTACACAAACTAAGAAAGTTCATGTGATATCAATGCTCATAACAGCATAAATGCATGATTTATCTTAGACTTGCTGTGTTGTGTTTGATGAAGGCGAAGAAGACCTACAGTTTAGAAGATTGTTTCCAACACGGAATAAAAAATGAGGGAAAAGACAATTGAAATTCTGAGTTTATATCGAACTATTCTGAGAATTGCAAGAAAAAAAACGTAGGGGAAAAAGTCAGAATTGTGAGATTTGAAAAGCACAATTACTTTTTTATTCCATGGTGGAAAAAAGCTTCCATTACAGACCGACTTTGTTCCAAAAGTTGAGTAAACTCACTGCAATAATGCTTTTATTACTCAGTATTAGTCTTGTTTCCAGTCCAAATATCTAAAAATACAAGATGCATTAGATGAGTAAAATGCCATACGATATGTCTTGTTTTCCAGTGGAATTAATCAAAATTAAGTGATTTGTTGCTTTTAAAAAAGCAAAATGATCTGCCAATGGTGTCAGAAAACTAATCTTAATTCAAACAGAAACAACATTATTTTTCTGACCCCACTGGCAGATAATTTAGCTTTTTTTAAACAACAAACCACTTCATTTTGATTTATTTACCCAGAAAACAAGACATAATATCGTATGGCATTTTATTACTTCCGTAAATGCATCTTGATTCAAGTATTTGTAGATATTTGGACTGGAAACAAGACATAAATACGAAGTAAGAAAAGCATTTTTTGCAGTGCTCAATAAAGTCCTGAATCTTGTTGCCTCAAGTTTTCAGTTTTCTGTTATTTTACAGTGAGCCAAATCAGGAGCTCGCTCTTCACAGAGGTGTCTCCCAGATAACAGGAGAACTGATTAAACTGAACAGGGTCGTGTTAATCAATGCACAAACACAAGCCAGCGCAGACACAAACCAGAGACGGCTGCTTCACGACGGCAGCGCTCTCCTCTGACGGGACACTTGTGATGCGATTGTTCCTCTTAGACCCGTATCTCAGTCTCAGCTCTATAGATCCGGAGCAGTTCTCTGTAGATGTAATATTTGGTCCAGTGGAGGTAAAGACCACATGGATCGCGCTCTTATTTTCTCCAGATGACGGCTGTATGGAGTGTGGAAAAACACATTTTCAAAGCAGAAAATCTGGTTGTGCTTCAGCCAACATAGGCGTTGTCCACTACAAAATGACAGACTTCAGAATACACTAGGAAAAAATGTCAATGCTCTTTCCATGCCGTAGTTAACTTAGTCTGTTGTTACTTTGAAACAAGCAGAGAAAGAACTGACTAATGTCTCCCACGAGAGCCTTCTATTGAGTTTCCAGATAATGACCTGAGGACGTTAAGACCCAACTAAAGCCTGTACGATACTCCTACCGAATCCGTTATACAACTTTACTCTCAGTTATTTATTCTGCAGACGCTTTGACTTAGAAGAGCACTGCAACAAATGCTTTTCTTACCTCGTATTTTTGTCGTTTCCAGTCCAAATATCTACAAATGTCTATGCCATAAGATATTATGTCTTGTTTTCTGGGGAAATAAATCTAAATGAAGTGATTTGTTGCTTAAAAAAAGCTAAATTATCTGCCAATGGGGTCAGAAAACAAAAACTTGTTTCTGTTTGAATTAAGATTAGTTTTCTGACCCCATTGGCAGATAATTTAGCTTTTTTTAAGCAACAAATCACTTCATTTTGATTTCTTTCCCCAGAAAACAAGACATAATATCTTATGGCATTTTACTCGTCTAGTAAATGCATCTTGATTTAAGAATTTTTAGAAATTTAGACTAAACAAGACAAAAAGACTAAGTAAGAAAAGCATTTCTGCAGTGTGAGGAAGCCGCAATTCGTTAAAAAGACATCGAAGCAAAGTAATGCATCATAAAAAATACAATGAGAATCAGAAAAGCTCCACTATGGTGCCGAAGTCAAAGGTCCTGATATCCTATCTGTCCTGCACTGTCAAACGCTGAGACGAAGCAGGTCTGGTCTGAGTTAAACTCGGACGACTGGAAACCAGGTCAGTGGTTCAAAAGAAATAGTCCAGGAATTAATGCATCTTTCATAGATTAATTGGCACGAAGAGCTCCGGCCGTAGACAGATGGGGAAGAGATCATGTGGTCGTCGTCAGTGAGTGGTTTCGAGAGCTTGACTGAAAGAAAAGCTTGTAAATGAATGCCATGAAATGGGTTTTTCTGTCCTCTAAAGCACCAAGGAGTATCCGGTGGTTCCCCGCAGCACTGTCCGCCAGCGGGTCGGCACCAACGCGAGTCCGTTCGGTGGAGACGTCCAGGTTCTGTCCAGTCCCGGTGTCATGAGCTCTCAGTACTCCTGTGAGAACGGGGTCTCCAGCTCCACCCAGTCCCAGTCACAGTCCCAGTCCCAGTCCGCTTACCCGCTGCCCCACGAACACCGACAGGACTATCACTGCATCAAGAGGAAAGGTGGGTCCATATTCCACTTCACTTCACTTTTATTTATTTTTTGCATTTTTTTAAGACATAGTTGCATATACAGTGTAAAAGACAAATAGCATATACACAAGTACACATAAAGGAGAGGAAAATAAGAAAAAAGATCCATTTCACTTCCGAAAACTTCAGCTTTTAGTGTTAAAGTCCTCCTGTAGTCGATCATTTCATCCCTTAAAACACACCAAAATAACATTTAAAACTTTTTTCCTTGAAAAAAGTTTCTTTATGCCTTAAAATATCTTGAATGTAACTCGACACCCTTGCCTCATTTAGTATGCGCGGCTCTATGAATATGCAAATGAGCCCCGCCTCCACTCACTCACTCAGCTCAGAGATCCACTGGTTGACGATCACACGTTGATCTGATTGGTTACAAGGTAGTTTGTGACGTCAGAAACACCAGCGATTTCAAAGCGTGTGTTTGAGACTGTCTTTGGTTCACTGCAGTTTTAATGAGGAAATACTCAGCAATGGTGTCGACTTATGAATTTACACATGCTTTGTGTTAAAGCACATTAAAAACACCACATAGACACATAAAGAAAGATTGATTTTCACCACAGGGGGACTTTAATGTTTTTTTTGCTGTTTGGGTTAGGATTACGATTACTTTTCTCAGTGGCAAATCTAATCGCAGTGATTCAGTCCCGTTTGATCGGCTTGTGAGATTCTAGCGAGTTCATCCCGTTGTGTCTGTGTGCAGCTGAGGACGACTGTCCCGCGGGAGAGCACTCCTACAAGAAGAGCTACGTGGAAAGTTCATCCAGCGAGGACGATCACTACTACCGGCCCGTGAGCTACTCTCAGGCTCTGGGTCTCAGCGGCGCCCCCTACAGGCCCGAGTCGGGTCAGCGCCAGGCCTGCATGTACGCGAGCGCGTCTCAATCCAGCGACCCCGTGCCGAGCCTGGAGGACATCAGCTGCAACACCTGGACGGGCGTCTCCCCGTACGCCGGCATGCATCAGCCCTACCAGCACTTCTCGGCTCACTTCACCTCCGGCCCGCTGGTGTCCCGGCTGAGTGGCGTCTCAGGCCACGCCTCCCCGCAGCTGGGCGACGCCCACTCCATGTACCAGAGCTCCATGTCCCATCAGCCACTGGGGCGCCAGTGCAGTCCGAGCGCGGGGATCCAGTCGCCCACTGGGAACGAGTACTTGTACACACACACACACACACTCTCCCCGCACCAGTACCACACTGTGCACGTCATGCCCGACTGGAACGAAGCCAGCTAACTGGATCCCCAACATGGAGGATGGCGCTTTATGCATATTTATATATTTTATATATCCAGGCTGACTCGTGCCGTGAACATCAGAGGCCACACTGCCACACATACTTTTCTTACTTAGTATTTTTGTCTTGTTTTCAGTCCAAATATCTAAACAATTCTTAAATCAAGATGCATTTACTAGATGAGTAAAATGCCATACGATATTATAGCTGTGATCCAAATGACACACTATACACTATGCACTTATACACTATGTACTCAATCGTGTAGTGTATGAACTTTATACGTTTATTTTGTCTTCCACCATGGGAGTCTGATGTTGATCTACGTGATAAAATCTGCGACAGTCGAGTGCATGAAGTGGCCAACGTCCCACACTTCGTTTTTTCGGTTAAATAAGTGCATCATCCGGGGACTTTTTTAGTGAATTTTCAGTGTGAACGCAGTACTCGCACGATTTATACTACAAAATGGCGTAGAATAGTGTACAAGTACGCGATTTGGGACACACCTCGTGTCTTGTTTTCTGGGGATATTAATAAAAATTATGTGAGTTTTTGCTTAAAACAAGCAAAATGATCTGCTTTTTTACTCATCTAGTAAATGCATCCTGATTTAAGAATTTTTAGATATTTGGACTGGAAACAAGACTAAAATACTGAGTAAGAAAAGCATTGTTTGCAGTGGTTTCCAGCAAGGAGAGTCTCCGGACAGGAACACGAGACTCGTTTGCCTGAGACTGACTGTATATCAGGGACTAAATCTTCCCTTTCAATGCAAGGACTAATGCACAAAGATGCCAAGTTTTATTAAAAAAAGATGGCAAAGTAATTGAGGAAACAAATCCAGTTTTATAGTATTTTTTCCATCTCATTGTTTGAGTTGAGCTTGTCCTTTGAAAGTAAGTCTGTGGGATCTTGTCTGTACTCAAACATCCACACTTCTTCTGGTCAGTTAGCTCCACCAGTCTCTGAAAGCAAGGCAGAAGTGCTGGGTTAGTTGGTGAAGACACACATTTTGGTGATGCAGAGTTTGTTCAGGGATATATTACAAGTTTAGAGCAACTTTGGAAAAAATCATTTATGTATCTTTGTGTCTCTAAACTTCCAGTAAGTCCATGATACGAAACATCGGTACAATTAAGTGGATGAATGAGCACTTCTTACTGAACGGTTATCTGAAAACATGACACTCAATACAAGCTCAAGTCCAACAGTACTATAAGCTTGTTATCACAGAGACATCAGAACACCAATCACAGAGTTCATAACTCAAACATGCTGGAGTTCTTCTAGAACATCTACTATACTGGTTTTGATTTACATGCAACATGTAGTACATTCAACTTTGGTATGGAAATGTTTATATTTGGACACTTGTAGTCAGCAGATTTTTTTTTTTTTTTTTTTTGTTAATAGTATTTATTTTTCTTGTATTATAAAACTTTCTTTTACTTTACGTTAAAGGACATTTGCTAGGTTGACTTTTTTGAAATTAGTTTTTTTAAATTACTTTGAGTTTTGTAGTCAAACTTTCTTTTTTAGCAAAAAAAAAAAGGGAAAAAATGCAGAGAAAAGGTGATCAGACTGGTTTAAACATGTCGAATGCTTACGAAAAACTGTCAAAAACATACAACCATGCTGTACATAACACAAAATGTACATAGAAAACAGAATAAATGTAAAAGATTCTTCCTTGAATTCTGAATTTATTTAATGCAACTCTGTGACATTAATCTATGCCATATTATACGCCTTTCAACTCTATGAACAATGACTTTACAGAGTTGGCGGAGCTTTACTGGAGACACCATTTTAATAACTGAAAATCAATAAACTTTACACTAAAGTTAGTGTTATCCTAAGAGTTAAAGCAAGCCTCATCTGATTATATCTCTTTCACTGCTAAAACCCACTTGAGTGCATCGTTTATTTAATTCATTTGATTGAGGAACGTCTTGTATTTTCAGATATTAATGGTGGTCATGACAAATTAGCAGTTGTGTAGAAAATCCTTTGGATTAAAGGAGGTTTAACCAACAATTACACCGCCGGTGCAAAGGCCTCTCTGTAAATCTTCAACATGTCACCCTTGAGAAAACAGTCCATTCTGAGCCAAAATGGAGTTAACCATTGACCTCTAGTGGCAGTCGGTGGATCGCTGAGCCGCAGATGTGCTGGAGGAGCTGATGGAAAACACCATCTGAAGTTATACATGCGCGCATTCAAGGCAAAAAAGACAAATGTGGGCTTGCTTGGATTTTAGGATAAGGATAAGATGATGAATGATAATGTAAACGCTTTATTAGAAGGGTTTAGAAGAAAAGTACATCTGTGCACTGGTGTGTAATAATGTTTCCTGATAAAACACTCCTAAAACACAATCCTAATACAAATATTGCTGTATTTCAACACTGATTCCACACGACTCAAACACCGAGACTCAAGCGTTCTGGAACATGATCCTTCCCTTCACCTCTGCACAGAGCAAACGCTGTATTATACATTTTTACGCCAGACAAGTAATTTGTTGAGGTCAATATGTAAATAAGGACTACACATCTGCGCACATATATATTCAAATACACACACACACACACACCTGTAGACTAAACACGTGATACGCATGCGCACGCCGTCTGCGTTAACACAGGTTTGCGTTTTGGAAGTTTACGCAGAGATAACCTTTTTTCCCCAAAATTCAACGCATGGATCCTGTTTCAAAGTTTGTGTTTTTGAGCTCCAGACACTGGTGTGAATGAGCGGCCGGAGCGAGTTAAGGGTTTATTCTAGATCTGCTGTAAAGCCGAAACAATCTCTGTTACTGTAATCTCCTGTTATCACTGTAAAGCCGCTGTGAAACGGTCTGTATTGTTAAAGCGCTGTATAAATGAGGGAGACTCGGCTTGAGTAGCGCACACAGAGTAACATACAGAACTGTTTATTAGTGTTCCTGGCTCAGGACAGGTCTTTGGCCGATGCGGTGACCTTCCCCACGGACACCTTTGATCTGACGGATGGAGTCTCTCTGGAGAACCTGCTCCTACGCATCGAGTCTTATCCTCGCCGAGACCCTCCACGACCCCATCCAGCCCCAGAAATTCATTATTATTCATTCCTGCTTAACGGCTGATTTATGAGCGCGCCCCCCCACGCATCTTCCGATCGGACAAACACGCATGTGTGACCCAAGATGGATTATAGCGTGGGTTCCTGAAAAATGCTTTAAGACAGGCTGTGCTTTTCAAAGGCAGGTTCAGTGGACTAGCGTCAGGGTTTAAGTGGTCAGGCCATTCATTATGTGATGAGCCTTTGTAGACTTTAATAATCCTGAGGAAGAGAATTAAGGGGGGGGGACATGCCAATGTGAGAGTATTAGACTGATGATCATGTTCTTTCAACTACAGCCTAATCAATAGGACATTTCTGTGTACAGTCAAAGCAACATTTACTCAGACAGCTTCAACATTTCTCACATTATCAGTTTATTCGCTATAGTTTAGAAAATGGTAATAAAATATGATAAATCAGTTGATATTTGACTGGTTTTGTCCGTCCTTCTGTTAGAGTGTCTCACACATGAATTATGTTGAATATCTGTCAGCTGTTAAATTTAACTACACAATTAGATAATACCAGTTTAGCTCAACCAATCACCAAGCAATGCTTCATTTTGTTCAGTCTGTGTGTAAAAAGAGCATTAGCAATTACAGACAAAACACTTCAGCAAAACATGATCAGCTCAAAGTGTCCCAATAATTTTTAGTCCTAAATGTTTATAATTGTCACTGGTAGTCTCTGTATGAAGAATATTTGGGTATAATACGTCACAGTTTACTTTATTTTGCTCTCCTCACTTACATAAATGAACTATAGTGTCCTGATCACACTAGTGGAAAAAAAAAATCAAATATTATATCTGGTGTCTGAATAATTTCTGGTTTGAGTGTATGCGTGTATGTAAATAATTGACGAGGGAGAATAGAAATAATAATAAAGAGTGTCCTACAGTAACTACATGGACATAATATTCTGGCATGGAAAAGGGGCCAGAAAACCAAAGATTTACAAAAAAGATACAGAGGGAAGTTGGAGTAATGATAAACTACGGCCCTACTCAACCCAGAATCTGAAAAGAAAACAAATCATTGTCAGAGCCTGAATGAGCAAAGAGGAACAGAGAGAACAAGAGCATTCCAGAGGGGAGAAAAAACGAGAGGGGGATTACTTTATTAAGATGTAGTGAAATGCGGCTGACTCGTGACGGATGACTAGTTCAAAAAGGAAAGATCCGAGAGGCGAGTCTGTCTGCCGAAGGAGTCGCACACATGCTTTCAGACGGCTTCTGGGGCCAAAACACAGCAGTCACATGACCAAACACACTCAAACCAGAACTATTCACACACCAGATATCATATGTGTACCAGATATGTCTTTAATTGCTAATGCTCTTTTTACACACAGACTGAACAAAATGAAGCATTGCTTGGTGATTGGTTGAGCTAAACTGGTATTATCTACATTTACATTTACATTTATTCATTTAGCTGACGCTTTTATCCAAAGCGACTTACAATTGCTATATATGTCAGAGGTTGCACGCCTCTGGAGCAACTAGGGGTTAAGTGTCTTGCTCAGGGACACATTGGTGTCTCACAGTGGATTCGAACCCGGGTCTCTCACACCAAAGGCATGTGTCTTATCCATTGCGCCGCCACCACCCCAATTATCTAATTGTGTAGTTAAATTTAACAGCTGACAGATATTCAACATAATTCATGTGTGAGACAGTCTAACAGAAGGACGGACAAAACCAGTCAAATATCAACTGATTTATCATATTTTATTACCATTTTCTAAACTATAGCGAATAAACTGATAATGTGAGAAATGTTGAAGCTGTCTGAGTAAGTGTTGGCGTGACTGTCTCAGAGAACTCTTTCATGATTTTGGTCAGTGAGCACATCAAGCTGAAGTGGGAAACTGGGTCAAGGCGAGCGAGACGGGGAAGTCGAGGCTTCATCAGATAGCAGGTTTTCTGGTTCGTGTAAAGACGTCTGGTGTTTCAGCAGAGACATGCATCACCCGGCTGACGAACAGCATCTGTGCCGAACGCTGGATTTGCAGAGCACAGGCTTTCAGCACCAGATCAGGTCTGGAGAAAGAGGACCTGGAGTGTTGAGAGGGCAAGAAACAGCCAGAAGGACCAGAGATATCAGAGCGTTGTCTCTCACGTGAGGCTCGAAACAGGCAGAGCCACTGTTAGAAGACAAAGCTTCAAGTTTAGAGTATTAAGGGCCGTTCGGACCAGAAATGATAACTATATTAGCATTTCCACTGCAGGTGTTGGTACTCGTGTGTTTCCACTGCAGAAATCAGGGTCTAAATGAAGTTCCGGGTAAATATTCCCCCCTCAGAAAGGCTCACGAGGTGGTACTTTTTCAAAGTTCAGGAACTTTCAGGGGCGGGACTTGTGCGCTGAACATGCTGATTGGTCGAGTTCATGCCACATTTTGATTGGTTGACTCCACCCATCATCTGTTGAGTGTGTGCAGGAACAGTTCTCTGCTATTCAAATCAACAATGGAGTTTAAAAAATAGACCAATGGATCGACGACAAGGTTCAGGCTTTATTAAGCTTAAATTCAGAGGATGAAATCCAGCGGGAACTGTAAGTCGGCGCAGTCCTGCGTCACCGGACTGGTTTGCCTAATCTTCCCGGTACTTTAGACCGCGTTGGAAACAGTGGAACAGTTCTGGGGAGAAAAAGTTCCTGGGACTAATTGTTCCGGGTAATTTCGGTGGAAAAGCGGCTTATATAATTGTCCACACCAGCGGACGATAGCGTTTTGTCATCTGACGTTTTAAACGCTCAAGCTCTTTAATGTCCACTATTGTGGATTTCTTACTTGTTACTGAGGCAAATGGGAACGCAAAAACTGCACTTGTTGTAGTTTCTGTTCAAAGTTTCCCCATGACAACTTCTGAACCCTGTAAATGTGAAAACGGTCCATTCCGGGGGGGTGTTTCTCATACAACGCCGCAACTCGTGGCTTCACTACTATAGTACGATGCATCGTTGAAGAAATCAACTAGCTAGTCACGACTGTTTCCCCAAACCATATTGTCGCAAATTGGTCGTTCAACCACGTTGGTTAATGATGTCACGCAGATGTTGGAGTAAAAACTACTTTTATTTAACCTGTTTGAGATCGAATAATGCAAGAGGTTTTGCTATACATTATTTTGCTTTATTTCCAGATTCACTCATAGTCTCGTTCTTACGCACTAGAGCTCGTTCACACATGCGCACTCTTCAGAAACTACGCTTTAAATCTCTTGACAAACTAAAAGACGTAAATGAGATTTGTATGTTTTCTAATTAAAAGATATAGATTGTACTGAATGTCAGCTTGCTTATTTTGCTCAAGATCAGGATTTATTGAGTCCACATGTCATGCAAACAAGAAACTCCTCTTCTAACCACAGGAGATCTGTCGCTCAGACACACATCTCTGCGATGCTGTTTGTGAATGTTCGTTAGAACTATAGTTTCAGGAAACACAGACTCGTTGAACTGCTGATAATGACACAACTTGAGACCATAGTTGGCTAACGATGCTTTTAGGAAACGCACTCCTGATTGGCTGTCAATGTTTCTATCATTCATCAGATGAAAGTAATTCTACGTTATTTGATAATTGAAAAGACAGGAGGACTTCGACATTATATCATCAGGACCTGATAAAGATGAGAATTTATTGCTCTCACTCTTTCATCCTTACTTCCACAATCACAATGAAGCAACAGAGTCCATCGATCAAGACTTCAATCCTGGATGCTCTCAGCAAGTCTGGGGATTTATTGAGACAGTCCTGTGAGACTGATGAAGAGCCACGGCATGGTTAAAATCACGGGCCCAGAGATAACTAAGGGTAAAATCATGGCATTGATGTAAAATGCACTCATATCAGATGGTAATGCATGTCAGAACATCTCCATCCGTCCTTGTCATGGAAAAGCTGGATTGTCCAGTGGGGGTTTTGGAGCCTAATCTGAAACTAGGACTGGAAAATAACTTCCAGCTGTCTAATCACTGGGACTGATAAGGCATCCAGTTCCCTCCACCTACGGCCCGTCTGTGGGAAAAGGTACGAGTCCCACTGGACGGTCTACAGCTCCTTCACCTGCATTGTTTCATCCATATGGAAAATATTGGGTCTCACGGGGAACGGCTGTGGGCCTGTGCCGTCTCAGGGTCTGGCTTTCTCATTATTTGCTGACAGCATGTAAATGTGTCCGTCAAGCTAAAACTGTTCAAATGTTACTGAAGTTCTATCTCTCTTTATGCCCTAACTCCTGTATGTCGGGCAAGGCCTTAAAGGTGACATATCATGCCCCTTCTCACAAGATGTAATATATATGTAATATGCTTTAGCTCCGCCTCCGTTCAGAAGAGGGCGGAGTCTAGCAATAACAAAACAGGCCAATCTCACTCATCCAGAATCCCAGAATAACCAGTAGCGAGTGC
The DNA here is from genome assembly GCF_965113295.1 of Leuciscus leuciscus. Taxonomy (NCBI): domain Eukaryota; kingdom Metazoa; phylum Chordata; class Actinopteri; order Cypriniformes; family Leuciscidae; genus Leuciscus; species Leuciscus leuciscus. The sequence continues at coordinate 651,193 of NC_138729.1, read as the reverse complement.
AGCCTTACGGAGAGACTCAGGAAGAGCTTCTGAATGTTAGTGGAGACATTTCTGTAGTTGTTGTGGAGTTACATTGATCATCTCATCATCATGTTTAACTTCTCCACAAGTGTCCACAGTTCCTGAGGTGTTTATAAGACAGCGGTGACATGTTCTGGTCAATAGTGTTCAGTGCTCGTCTGTGCTCAACCACAGAACAGTTTCAGGCTTTGCTGGATCTTCATCATTGCGTTAGAACTGGTCTCTGTCGTCGCTCGTCATGTGTGTAAACGTGCAGATTAAGGGCCGGTAATATTATAATAAGATCCTCTTCATACGTCAGAAGGAGAGCGAAATCTGATCGGCTTATTTCTTGTCATGCTTGCAGAGAAAGACTCACCAGAACACAGTTACTGGGTTCCACATTGAACGTCCTCTGTGTTGGTAGAAACACCCAATTATAGCACTTACACACGGGAAAAGTCAGATTTCCATGATATGTCCCCTTTAATGACCTGAAGCTCCTCAGCATTGCTCTTTCTTGTAGACGATCTCTGTGTTGTCAGTCCACTCAAGTCTGTCAGCGGAAATCCCAAGGTACTTCTCCAAATGATCTCCATGTCAGAGACAGACGGGGAGGGTTTCCTAACTATTTCAATTGATATATATATAGCATGTTTTAAAATACACAAAGCAGCTTAACAGAAAATAAACTGAAGATAAAAAGACAAGGAAGAGTTACAAGGAAAAGCTTAATGTAGATGAGGGAGAAACTCTGGGAGGAAACAAATCGTGTTAACAAAACGTTTAACAAAATGTAAAGAACATTGGCAGATAATTCAACATTCTTTCATTAATCGGGAGAAATTACATGAAGTTTAGTCATGAACCTCCAAACTGATCTTGACAGTCTGCCCACCAGTGGCCTCATATCCTACGTCTGGACTAATGATTTATTAACAATAAGGTCCATGTCCTAAACGCAGTGAGTCTCACTATAATAAGAGGGTTTATGCTGCAGTCTCAACTTGAAATATTAAGTCATTATATACATGAAACTCAGTGATAGTAAGCATGCAAATATGCTTCCAGAACTAATGCATTTTTATCAACATCCATAACCCTAACCCTAACCCTAACCCCTTCAGGTTTACCAGTAGATCACGCCTCCAGTCCTGCTTATAATCACTGGAGCTGTCAATCACTTATAAAGGCACAAGTTTCTAGCCAAATCTCCCAGTATAATCAACGGCACAGTCTGCTCAATGAGTCCCAGTGTTAGTTAGGATGAAAGCATTTGTAAGAGTGCAGAAATCGAGTTGCAATGGTGCGTTCGGCCTTTTAAGCAAAGGTAAAAATATAATGCTGCAATCAAGACTTTTCACGATTAGTTTATCTTGACAGATCTTTCAAAAAAGTTCCAGGTGTAATAATTATCTCATATGCAAATATGTAACCCAATCATATCAGTGGGTGTTTATATCGAACGACAGAGCGACTCCACACAACCCCACAGTTCCAGCGTCACAAAATGAGACTGACAGAAGCAGACGTTTGGTCTTTACTTAAAGATTTAAGATTCCAACATCGATATTTCACCAGTGTTTAAGATTTTTTTTTTTATATAGTGACAGTAATTTATAAGTTGAGTCAAAGTGCATATCAATCAATCTGAATCAATTTACCATTTCACATAAAAAGAGAACACATGATCTGTATAATGACACACACCTGATCATTTACGATCACAGGAATGCACAAAACAACTCCATTAAGGCTTTTATGTCCAAAGATGGATTATGATGGTAAAAAAAATGGCCTTTTATTTCTACATTTTGGATACGTTTACATGACAATGACTGACAAGTTTTTCCTTTGCGTATTTGAAAAGTTTCACACATAGACGACAACATTGTCAAAATGATCCCCCTTTCACACGAAGCCGTGAAAACGACTAAAAGCGCTGCATTCTGATGCCAGGCCAGTAGGTGGCGTTGTCACTGTGAAGAAACATATAGACTGTAATACGCACATGCATGACGTCACCGTTTTCACAAATTCACGTTTTTGTAGTTTACACCGAGGCGATAATGGTCTTGTTTTCACAAACGTTTTCTTTGTAACCTATTTTAAAATTTTCAGGCGTTTTCAGGCGACAAAACGCTGTTGTCGTGTAAATGAACGGCCAAAACGCTTAAATTTTTCTGTTTTCAATTGAAACCGATGTTGTGTAAATGTCCCCTTTGACAGTTTCTGATTTAAAATTATACTAACATTACAAGTGCCCCAATGGAAAGATTCATGGCCTCATTAATGCTCATCTACCCTTACATTTATAAAATCACCATTTATAAACCTGAACTTTACTACACTGTGATCTAACAAAGAATTTTACTTTTATTAACTAATATTAAAGTGCCCCTGTAATCAATAATTGTATCCCTTAAAACTCATCTCTGATCACCAATATGACATATTTAAACGTTTTTAATAAAAAAAAGATTTTCATGCCTTAAAATATCTTGAATGTAACTCGACACCCTTGCCTCATTTAGTATGCGCGGTTCTATTAATATGCAAATGAGCCCCGCCTCCACTCACTCACTCAGCTCAGAGATCCACTGGTTGACGATCACACGTTGATCTGATTGGTTACAAGGTAGTTTGTGACGTCAGAAACACCAGCGATTTCAAAGCGTGTGTTTGAGACTGTCTTTGGTTCACTGCAGTTTTAAGGAGGAAATACTCAGCAATGGTGTCGACTTATGAACTTACACATGGTTTGTCTTAAAGCATATTAAAAACACCACATAGACACATAAACTACATTAAAAGCTGGAAGTTTGCACATCTCCCTTCTCATGTAAATTACATTTAACAAGTTTGTAATAATTCTCACCTGCCAACCCCTGATAAACATTTTATCATTTCCAGCTGAAATATTGGGAGTCGTAACCCAGAAATCACTTTATTTTCTGCAACAGAGAGTCAGGGTGCTAAGCAAGGCTCCCTGCTCAGTGTATAACAGCGTCTGAGATCAATACCCTCGATCCCTCGGCTCTCCACCAGCTGTTCTGTGAGGGGATCGATCTCCTAAATGCAGGGGTCTGGAAGCTCTGGCTCTGGTGGGAATGAGCGTCTCTGAACACACACACCATCTCCTGAACCTCAAGCACACACACACACACACACACACACACACACACACCAGCTCCTGGACCTCGAGCACACACACACACACACACACACAAACCAGCTCCTGGACCTCGAGCACACACACACACACACACACACACACAAACCAGCTCCTGGACCTCGAGCACACACACACACACACACACACACACACACCAGCTCCTGGACCTCGAGCACACACACACACACACACACACACACCAGCTCCTTCTTCGGCACGTCGAGCACGACACGAGGACCCTGGGATGAGGCCGATGTGTGACTTGATGTTATCGATAAAAGCGGCTCCGCTACAGACTGAAGTCACGACCCGTCGCAGCGAGAGCTCTCTCTAGGACTCCAACACTCAATAACTCACCGCCGGCTCTGTCCAAACCACTGCATGTTGTCGGGTTTGCCGTGTGTGTTTTATATGTCCTCTGGACTCCAGAAAGCACAGGCTGGCATGAGCATCAAACAAAGATCACAAGAAATGCGCGAGTTGAAAGTACAACTAAAATAACGACAAAAATAAAACACAAATGAAATGACATTGAATATTATCCAGCCCGATCTCACGGCAATTCGTACGAATTTTACAAGGTGGCTAATTCACACGACCTCACTTGTACGAATTCGTATGATTTTTTGCTAAATCGTACATATTTTAAAGGTTGCCAAATTCGTATGAATTCGTACGAATGACCTGACCCCTGACCTCACCCCTAACCCTACCCATCTCTGGGTTAAGACAAACCGTACAAATTCGTACGAGTGAGGTCATACATGTGAGGTCATACGAGTGAGGTCATACGAGTGAGGTCATACGAATTAGCCACCTTTTAATCACTCGTACGAATTCATACGAATTGGTTGTGAGATAGCGTTGATATTATCAGAGATCAAGATTACCAGGATGATCGTTTACACTGTCCAATCTGGCGACTGTAGAAAAACATCTGTGCCACGTCATAAATTTGAGGTTAAACCACTGGAGTCGCATGTATTACATTTATGTCTGTTTACCTTCTGAACCTTGAAAGTCGTAGTTGCGTAAGCTGTCAATGGAGGGACAGAACATCTCTCAGCTTTCCTCAAAAAGATTTTGTTCTGAAGATGAACTGAAGTCTTGTCTGGTGTGGAACAACATGAGCTTGAGTAATTAATGACAATTTACATTTTTGGGTGAACTAGCCCTTTTAGGAATATTGTGTTCTCTTACTGAAAAATGGCATCAACACTGTAATATTTCACTCTACTATTGACTACAAGTCTAAAGCAATGTTTACTGATAAAAGCAGCAGCCCTGTCTCCGTATTGCATTTGTTTTTGTTTCTTTCTTTCTGTATTGTATTGCATTTGAATCTTGACTTTCAGTTTATTATTTATTTATATTTTGTGAAGAATTTTGGAGCTATTTGGTGCAACACCAGTATTGTGCACGTACCTGCTCATGTTTTCTTTTCTAATTCTGTCCCTTGTTTGTTTAATGTCTCAAACTGGATTCCACAATACAAGCACTTTTAATGGCGCTTTGCACATTGTTTGATTCGTCATGTATCTTCCCACTGAATGCATTTACTGTAAGAATGTTTACATGAAAATGTTTATGAAAATAAACCATGTTCAATTTGTATATATCTTTCTTGAATTATTTGCTACCAAAAGATATGCTATAAAAATTCTATAAAAATAGAAATTTCTGTATAAGGATTATCTGTGAATAGTACAGAGAATATACTGTTGATATACAGAATTTTCCGTTTTAGAGTTGAAGGAACTGTCCGTAATTTAACAGAAAATGTCCTGGTAATTTTCATTATCTGTTTTTTTTTACGGAATTATTTTTTACAGTGTATATATATATATATATATATATATATATATATATATATATATATATTAGCCAGTCTATAATTTTTAGATGGATTTAAACTAAGGGAACAACATTTTATGAAGCCATTAGACGTCCAGGAGCGAGATTGGAAACCCTGCTTTTCTGGGTGTAAAAGACTTAATATTCAGTAATGAACTTCACACAGTTATTGAAATGAACTGAATTGATCTGAATAATGACGTTATATTTCTGAAGGATCATGTGACACTGAAGACTGGAGTAATGATGCTGGAAATTCAGCTTTGATCACAGGAATAAATTACACTTTACTATATATTCACATACAAAACAGATGATTTACATTGTAATGATATTTCACTGTTTTTACTGTATTTTTGATCTAATAAATGCAGCCTTGGTGAGCAGAAGAGACTCAGAAACATTAAAAGATTCTTGGCAAATCTTTTAAAAAATAGTGTAAATATGAGTGAAACACTTCAGGAACAAGAACACATGTGGGCGGGGCTTGATTGTGTCTGTGGGGGATTGATTGGATGGTTGTGGTTTGCTATTGGCTGATGTCATGTGAGTGACAGGTTATAGCCCCGCCCACATCATCAGAGAAGAGATGAAGAGGAACTTATTCTGATTCAAGATTATTAACACAATAATGATGTGCTCCCATATATCATTTACAATAAACACTGCAATACTCCATAAAATCTATTTTGATTTCATGGAGACGGTATAGAAAAAAATATACTATTCACACACACACACACACACACACACACACACACATACACACGTCTGTTGGCTGAAGAAAGTTAACTTGGCCGCTGCTACAGACAAGATGGATGAGATTGTGACAGCTTTCTCCTCTCTCTCCGTCTCCATGGGAGGCACGTGTGTGTGTGTGTGTGTGTGTGTGTGTGTGTGTGTGTGTGTGTGTGTGTGTGTGTGTGTGTGTGTGTGTGTGTGTGTGTGTGATACAGTGTAAACTTGTGGCAAGAGATCCAGGCTTGGGGAAGATAAAGACCGATCGCTAGAATGTAAACACTCTGTGAAGTGGCGGTGGAGGCAGCGTCTCTCTCTCACACACACACACACACACACACACACACACACACACACACACACACACACACACACACACACAGGTCAGGGTTAAGCAGCGTTCTCTTTAAGGGCTGCTTTCCCTCTTAACCCCTCCGTCAGTGTAAAGCACGAGAGAAACACATCAGATAAAGAGTGAGAGAGTCGAGCTCAGCGTTTACATTCATAAGCATTCTTCATAAACACGTGCGGTGGTCCGGCCACAGCTGGGACTCTAAGCTCGCCACCCTTATCTGAGTCTAGTTTTACCTTTAGAATCCATAAATTAATTATTTTTACTATTTAATCCATATATTCAATTTGAACAATAAAGGCTGTTGGCAATCAAATAAAATCTGAAATGTGAAATAATAAAAAAAAAATTAATTATGCATTTCATATCAAATCACTGTCTTAATGAGTGAGTCACTGAATCATTCAGTCAAACGATTCATTCAAACAGTTGGAATGTGGAAAGTGACTCTCGTTATGAATGGATCACTGCATCGGTATCTTCACCAACACTGAATTGAACACCAGTGTTTCTGTTGCAGATGCAGAACTTTTTTCGTTTGCAAAATAAAAAAGGCAATAAAGAGACAATATTGTGTGTAAAATGTAACTCATAATATGAACTTCTGAACCTGTTATTTAACGTTTGTGACGTGCAGATATTGGGGAAACAGGATCGTCTCCAGCTAATCTCATTCCCTCTGCAGAATCACTTGACTGACCCATGAACTATTACCTTTCTGTGTAAAGGTTTGTTGTTGTTGTTGTTATAAATATCATGAATACCAAAGTTTTTGCAGGTTTGACCCTATGCTAGTGTTTAACAACCTATACTAACACCTGTGATGTAATAAACAGATCAATTGATCTGATATCGTGACTTCGTGAGTCACAGGTGTATTTATAACACATTTATAATATTTTAAATGTTAATGCTTTATATTCTTATATTCCATATTTAATAATAATAAAGTATGTCAAACTACTTAAAGGTAGGGTATGGGATTAGCAAAACGGCCGGCAGATTTAGAAAATACACAACTCAAATGGTCCTTCTTTCCTCCAACGCTGGTCCTGACTCCACCCATTCGAAGAACATGGAGGGGGATGGGGGGAGGGGGGGATGGTACGGCCGTTTGATTGACAAACTTACTGTCCAATGATTCTAGGTGGTCTTGGAAATGATTGGCTGGAGTTTTTCGAGTCCTGCCCGTTCCACAGGTGATTTTGAAAAAATGGACAAAAAAGATAATCACATACCCCACCTTTAATGCATAATAATTGTGTTCTTTTTTGAGTTTTTGTGTTCATTGTGAAATCAGAACAGATACGGCGCTAAAATATTCATGTGTTCATAAAACATTACTCACAAATGCATACACTAATGCACACAAGTTATGAGTTTGTGATTTACTTTACACTCAATCAATTCATTATATGTATGAATTTTGTAAAGCATCTGGTAAAAAAACAAGAGCATCATGATCCAGATAACAGAAGGAAAAAGTTGAGTGAATGGATGAATGGATGGATGGATTGATGGATTGATGGATGGATGGATGGATTGATGAATGGATGGATTGATGAATGGATGGATGGATTGATGAATGGATGGATGAATGAATGAATGAATGAATGAATGAATGAATGAATGAATGAATGAATGAATGAATGCATGAATGGATGGATGGATGGATGGACAGATGGATGGATGGATGAATTAATGAATGGATGGATGGATTGATGAATGGATGGATTGATGAATGGATGGATGAATGAATGAATGAATGAATGCATGCATGAATGGATGGATGGATGGATGGACAGATGGATGGATGGATGAATTAATGAATGGATGGATGGATTGATGAATGGATGGATGGATGGATGGATGAATGGATGAATGCATGCATGGATGGATGGATGGATGGATGGATGGATGGATGGATGGATGGATGGATGGATGGATGGATGGACGGACGGATGGATGAATTAATGAATGGATGGATGGATGGATAGATGGATGATGAATGAATTTCACTTTAAAATACTTATCCAAATATTTAGTAGTTCCTTTAGAAGGATGTGGGTTATCATTACCTTTCATTATAAATCATGCATTATTCATGTTAATTATGAGCCTGTGTATAGTAGTCTTCAGTGAGGTATGAATAATAGTAGTTGCTGATTAGCTAATAGTGAACGACCACATTCAACTGAGCGCTATTACTTACTGATTCGTTAATCAGATTTTCTTGTTAGTTAATAGTAGTTACTTGAATGTTAGTGCGTTACTCATTTGTTCCTGTGCAGTAATTCATTAATGAAGGAACAGATTTCTCAAGTGTTACCAGAAACTCTTCACACAGTTTCCCGCTGAGAGACGACGAAGCTGCCGACACGTTCATCATAACATCGACTCTCGTAGTCAAATACACACGGCCTCTTGTGTAGATGGAGGCGTTTATACTCTCGTGATCAAAGAGCTGAAGTGGAGGATAACAGCATCTGTTCTCTCCCACGTCTCCAATCTCCAGTGATGCTTCTGTGCAACACACTTATCAAGCACTCGTCTGAAATATGACAGCGGCTGAATGGATGCAACTCAGACCGTCTCTGTTATCTGACTCGATGGACAGTAAAGTAGATCCTCAGGACCAAAATAACAGCATCTGCATTCTGTCAGACTTATCTGTCCTTCAGCGTTCGCCTCGTGAGACTTCAGGACACGACGACACTATTTTGGTGTCTGGCTTAGTTTGCAGCCGTCTTCATGCGGGAAACACCAGAGCGTAGCCAATCATCTGAAAGGTGGTGGTCATCTGACTGTAAAGTACTCGTTTACACAACACTGTTTTCAACTAAAAACGGAAAACCTTTTATGCGTTTTGGCCGTTCATTTACACGACAGCAGTGTTTTGGGAGCCTGAATATTCATTTATAATGCCATAATGTAGCGTGTGCACAACACACACACACTTTGCTTCTCTCATCTACACAGATGCAGCAGTTTTAATTTTTGCAAACCCAAATTATTACAAGAAAAAATATTCCACACGAGGGAAATCATTGTGGTGTCCATGAAGATGTGAAAAAATAGGCATAAATCTGTGTTTCTCCATCCCCAATGTCACTTCTCTGTGTTTTACGGCCCTGACGAGAACGTCGGTCTCCTCGGCTGTGAACCGCTCCTGGCGTGCGTCTGGCAAATCCCCCGTTATAATAGCATCCGCCATGGAACAAGCGCGCCTGCTCTTAAAGGGAATGTGAGATGTCGCTCTGATTGGTTTATTTCACGTTACGCCCAAACCACACCTATGAGTAATGAAGCTATTCAGACCAACACATTTTAGATTTGTGCCCGAGATCCGTCCACTAAGTTTTCTTGCGTTTCAGATCGTTAAAATAGGGCCCTATGTGTCTATGTGGTGTTTTTAATCTGCTTTAAGACAAAGCATGTGTAAATTCATAAGTCGACACCATTGCTGAGTATTTCCTCCTTAAAACTGCAGTGAACCAAAGACAGTCTCAAACACACGCTTTGAAATCGCTGGTGTTTCTGACGTCACAAACTACCTTGTAACCAATCAGATCAACGTGTGATCGTCAACCAGTGGATCTCTGAGTTGAGTGAGTGGAGGCGGGGCTCATATGCATATTCATAGAGCCGCGCATACTAAATGAGGCAAGGGTGTCGAGTTACATTCAAGATATTTTAAGGCATGAACATTTTTTTCCAAGGAAAAAAATTTAATATGTCATATTGGTGACCAGAGATGAGTTTTAAGGGATAAAATGATTATATTACATGGTAAAAATATACAACAAAAACTTATACGGAGGCCCCCATGTAATGCATTTTAGCGTCATTCTACTACATTACATCACACAGTAAAATCATACACTTTCACAGCGTGTTTTCGCACACATCTACTCTGTAAGAAAGTCCAAAGACAAAGTGTTCAGCTGAAGTGGATCCACAACAGGTGCAAGATGAGGCTAAAAGTGCCCTGAGCAACAGATATCAATCCAGCGCATGAAACATGGAAAAACATTAGCTGAGTTTCAGTATGACAAGGTGAAAAATGGAGTCACAACCGCAGATAGTTCCACTCTACTGGACTATTGATCCAGTGTTGGACGAGCAGAAGACACTGGTTTCTCAGGGGAGCTGGTGGCACTTTAACTGGCCCTCTGGAGTCTGACAACGCCTGTCAGCCCAACACTGGCCATGTGAACCTGCGCCTGTTAAACCGAGACAATAGTCTGATGGATGGACCCGTGTCCCAGGACAACTTTCACTTAGGCTGGAGAAATGTGAAAGCTGTGAGTCCTGGATCCATTCCCAAGGCTTCCAGTACAGCGATGTGCTACGGACGAGGGCACTCAAGCACAGGGACCTGGAAGCCACCAGCGCATCGGAAATCAATATACAAGACGTTTTTTTAAGTTCCACTGGAGCATGTCCTGAGGAGCTCCTCTCATGCTGATCATACACACTCTCCACAGAAGAACTAAAGTCAGCAAGCTCCAGCATGCAAAGGCAAGACGCCTGGCGCTCGGGCAAAAATTACCTTTTTTTTTTTTGTCAATGAAATGAATGTACTATATTTTGGTTTGATAATGTTTTTTTATGTAATATTTTGTATTTTTAGGGTATTCTTTTTTATATATACTAAATTATATTTACGCTGTATTTATAATCCATTTATTCACTTTTTGAGCATAGACCTGAAAATTAAATTTCCAGCTTAAACTGTGGTAAATCTTGAATGCTGTAGAGCGACAGACTGAAGTTTGATCTCTTCAAAGACGACACTTGGCAGATTATTGCCGAAGTGAAAACAGTTTTAAAAAGTGAACTTAAAAAAAGTAACAGAATTTGACATGTATTGTTATGAAAAATGCACAAAAATACTATTTTAAATTTTCATATGAAATATTTTTAAAATCCAGTTTTTTTACTTTAAAACTGCAAGAAAATCAAAGCCATAAATCTAAACAAATTGGATTTCTCAAAAAATGAGCTTTCAGTGAGATTTTGTTTGGCTGCAGTACCAAACGCTTCCACTAGAGGAAATTCATCTCCCATTCATTTCCAATGCGCTAATTTTTGACCGCCAGTGTGTGCCTTTAATGGCCTTTTTGCAGGACCATTAAACCTTTTCGAATCATGTCCATGATTTTGTGTGTGTGTTCACATAGCAAGTGCCAAAACCTTTACCAAGTTTCGTACCATTCCAATGAAGTAAAACAATTAAATTAAAAAAATTTAAAAACGTAAAATTTTTCGGTCAAAAATAACAAAAGCGCACCAGAGGGTTAAGAGTAAACCAAGAGTCTGAACAGACACTCAGATCCCCAGTTTGGGGCTAATTGGCGCACTAGAGCAGGACTAGTCTCGCGTAGCCAGACCTTCAGACTGACGGCAGAAGGTCTGGACTCTATCTGAGCTTTTCTTGGCCAAGGACCGCCCAAGAGGACGTTTGACTGACATGTAACCCAACCAATCACAGTTCGTTTTGTTCCGCGTCATGTTTAGGGGCGTGGCAATATAATGTCGATGTCCCTACAATAACAGACCGGAGTGCATCTAATAAATTATTCATTCATGAACGTTGTGCAAGTTTACTGCAACAATGGAGCCGCGAACTTCACATACTTTTTGAAAATCCAGCGTTTAATTGATCCTGGCAAGCGCTATTGTCTCAGTTGTAAACACAACGGCTTTCTTCTTCCACGAGGGGTTTTGGCATCACGGCATTTGTTTCCAGGCGGGCCGATAAAGAATGCGACACACACGTCTCCCGGACATCCTGTAGAATTCAACCAATCAGATCGCGACTTCGAAACTCCTGAAGTGTTTCCAGAAAAGTGTGCCATATGCATCAGACGTTCAGCCAACGGTCCGTGGGCGTGACGTCTGAGGCTGAGACTAGAGCAGGACTGGCTAATCAAGTCTTTAGCTCAGTAAAGCAGGAGAGTTGATCAGGCCTGGAGGACCGTGGATCGTGAGAGTCCTGCACTAGACCATCATGTGTCCCAGTGGAAGACCAGGTGGAGCGTAATGCGGGTCAGATGGTTAGTGGTCGGACAGCCACAACACACACAGGCGGGGCAATTAGTGTGCCTCATTATCAGTGGAGTCTCATTATCAGAGTGAACAGGAGCTCAGAGCGCTGGAGATCGATGAGGAAGGTCAGTGTATCATCAACAAAAGGCAAAAGTGCTGTGAGATAAAAGGGATCTTTCCACGGCCTTATCCGGCTGCCACGCTTGGAATTTGTCCGACCAAAATTCCTTTCATGAGACACAATTGTGAAAGTTCCTATAGCTCTGCTGACTTCTGAATGAAGTGTGTTGATTGTGCAGAAGAACGTGAAGCTGACTTACGTACACAAGTGGGAATCTCTTCCGTAGGGACAAGCTTGGTCCCGGTAGCTTGTATTTGATGAATCCTACAGCTTGAAAATGAGCACAAATATTCAGTTTGGAAGTGAATTTATTTTCATACATCGCATCCCTTGTGAAAATGAAGTGCTCTTGTTTAATAGAATGAGCACTTGTAGTGTATTACAAATCTTACTGTTTTTTAATGTACTTGGAGATAATATAATACTACTAATAATAATAATATAATAATAACTGTATTACTAATACTAATAAAAGGCCACTTAAGTGTACTTAATGAGAGCACACTTTCTTGACAGTAAGTGCACTTTGTCATACATTTTAAATCATTTAATAATATTCTGTTATTATTTTTGTGTTGACTAACAGACTAAAGCACATGTAAAGCACTCAATTATACTTTTGTACTATGATTACTCTATGATAATAATAATAAAATATATTTAAGTTACAACAGAAATTACATTAACGTATATTTTAGTTTACCATAAATGCTTATCATGCAATTAAGTGTACAAAAGCAGAACAAGAAGTTCATACTTAAGTATATTATTTAGATAAGTACTCTTTTTAAAAGTATACTAAAGTGTTCTTCTTTTACACAAGGTATCTCATACCTCACAATGTTAGTGCTGACTATTTGATAAAAAAAAAGCACAAACACTTTTGATTAAGAAGTATTAAAGTATTACTTAGTATTAAAGCTACACTGTGTAGGATTTTCTCCCATCTAGCGGTGAAATAGTTTATGACTACCAACTGAATATTACTTTCTAGCCCCTCCCATTCCGAGGGCGTTTTAACTCCTACGGCGGCTGTTTATTCCAAATCTGCCGGCAGTCGTGAGTAATCTCCCTCTCGCATTCGTCACGGTGTCACTGAGTGTAAAAACGCGAAAGGCGAAGCTTGAATTTCCAGGTATGTCCCTCTTAGGCTAATGTATTTTCAAGATGGAGGTGCAACATGGCTTCCGCCATTCGAGCGACTAGCTCGTATGTATTCTAAATGGCAGATTCTACGCTTACGAGAATACTTGATTAGTTGGTGGAAGTAATTACACATTAATGGGCACATATCATTTTGAAAGAACAAAGTGTTTTTTGCTAAGAATCAACTTAAAAAATTACACAGTGTAGCTTTAAATAGAATTAAAGTATTAAATGTCGCAACAACAACTGAGGGATGTGTGTAAAAATGGCTATAAATCACCTTTTTTTAACAAGTATTAAAAAAATTATTATGTAGCTCCTCATCATCATCATCATTGATGGGGGGGGGGATTCGACTGGGTGAATTGGCAACATGTGATTTCTCACAGAACAAAACAAAAACAGACAATCAAACACGGAACGCACATTTCAAAGCAGAATAACTGTAGAAGTGTTTTCCAGAGAAACGAGTGTGTGAGCCCAGCATGTTTCCTCAATATCTGCAAACATATTATGGTATTTTTATGCTTTAGTACAGTCACAGACGTACATACAGCACCTTTACAGCAGACGCATTACAGCGATAATGCTTTTCTTTAACAGCATTTTGGCCAACATGGATTAAGAAGAGCTCCAGCCTTCATCTCGTGCTCACTGCCTTCCTCATGTCATGTCATTAATCTCCACCCTCTTCCCACACACACACACACACACACACACACACAGTCTGCATGGCACCAGACAGCAGTGAGCGGGCGAATGAGATGTGTGAGAGCCCCCGCTGCCGAGAGGCGGGCAGAAGGAGGAAACAAACCCCTGCTAATGGAGACATAACATGCTCACCGGAGCAGAAACTCAAACAAACGATTAATGGGCAATGGACCCTCTGCTCCCGCTCTCCCTCTCTCTCTCTCTCTCTCTCTCTCTCTCTCTCTCTCTCCTTATCTCTGTCCTCCTCACGCTGGTATTCAGACTGGCATCTCGGAGTCACAGCAGTGACGTCCCCCCCCACCGGAGGGATCCTAGTGCACGCGAGCCCACCCGTCAGGAACACAGCCGATGCATATTCACTCTATTCATCATTTAATAACATAAACTGTAATATCAAACGCTTCGAGACGCACGCCTTCTTCGTCTGAAGTCCCGAAGCGGACAGAACTTGTTGGGAGCGACGAGGGTGAGTGGCGTTTTCTCAGTCGGAACATATGAAGAGAGACTGTTGTCTGCTCGGGGCTTTAGGATAAAAGGAGCCAACATCCATACGCAGACTCCGAGTCTCACAAATCCCTCATGAATCTCCGAGTCGCCTTGCTGCACTCGGATGGAAGATGTGACCTAATGAAGCAACAATGGCACAGGCGAAATAGGATTAGAGTTGAGGTTATTAGGCCAGAGCTGAACCCCCAGGCCCCCGTCAGGACGGGATCCGCAGAAGCTGATCTGAGATCAGGCCCGGCCCCGAGCCCAGGATGAGCAGACGCTGGAGCCGATGGTCTTAGATCAGCCGCTCGGGGCAAGTTCAGCCAGAGTGCACCACACACACCACTACACACACACACACCACTACACCACACACACCACTACACACACACACCACTACACCCCGCCTGCGCTTAACTCACACGGCATCGCACAACAGCGCCGCTCGACCTCCATTCCTCCGCCGAGCTTCATCAGCGAAGCTTCTCTCTCGGATCTGACCAGGGAGAACTCATTGATGAGGTTTCCGTAAGCCAGGGATTCGACTTGATCAGAAATTCCCTGGCAAATATTGTACTGGCCTGATTGTAACAGCATGAGCTTTCAACGACGTGTGAAAGAAAGAGCAACAAATCCGACCAAGACCATTTTCGGAAGACATTGTTGGTAGATCAGACTGCTCTTCACAGGATCGATCTCAGGTGTAGCTGGAGCTCTGTTTCGGATCAAAGCTCATTTCTGCCACAGAATAATAAAAATGTCTTTTTACCCTTTTCCCCTCGCAATTCTGAGATTATATCTCAATGCAAACAATTCAAAGTTGAGATATAAACTCGCAATTCCAAGTAAAAGAAAACTCAGAATTGTGAAATTTAGAAAAGTCTGAGATATTCTAGAGCAAATGCAAGAAATAATGGTAGAATTGTCACTAGGGTTGGGAATCGAAAATCCAGAATACTTGAGGTCAGGAATTGGATACTTGTTATAAAATTTTATTTTAAATTCCTCTTATTGATTCCTTAGTGAGAATTTCAATATGACTTTAAACCATTCAAGCGCGAGAGACTCTGTTTTCTGTTCATGTGTATCAGTATATTGGATCCGTGCAGCTCTTAAAGTGACAGCAGCCTAATATTCATGCTCTATAATAACACTAATATTCCTGCCGTCTCTATAATGACACTAATATTCGTGCCGTCTCTATAATAACACTAATATTCCTGCTCTATAATAACACTAATATTCCTTTAGACGAAACTAGGAATCGATAAGAATCGGAATCGTTAAAATTCAAGCGATTCTCAACCCTAATTGCGAGATTCACAATTTTGAGAAAAAAATTGTAAGATCAAAAAATCGCTAATGCCTTTTAGCATTTTTTTATTCCGTGGTAGAAACAAGCCTCCACAGAAACGAGAGCATGCGTAATTGTTCTCTGTGGGCCGAGTAGCGTCCGCCAAAACACTGCAGTAAAGGGGGAGCCTCACGCTCATGTGTTTTGATTAGCAGGTAATGATCTTTGATCTAATGCGCTGACTGGGAAAGTGCGGCTCCGCTAGAATTCCGGTAGATGCTCGGTCGACCTGGAGCCAGTGTCAGCTCTCATTAGGCCTGCTGTCCCCGTGACCCCCATCCGCCCGGCCCGGGCCCTCCGCTCAGCTGGAGAGCCCCGCGTAATGATATCAATAGCAGCAGGGGTGCAATGAATACAAATCCGCGTGCAGAATGTTTGGACAAGAATCCTCTGCGAAGCCCCCCACCAACGAGGCTCCGTCCCTCTCCCCGACACAAAGGGCAGATCCAGTCCTAATCCACAGCCAGCCGGCGGACACGAGGGCACACTCCCTCCAGCGGCTCACTCCAGCCTAGGCTGACCCTGACAGATGACAGATTTCTGCTGTCTTACTATCAGCGAAGAGCTTCTACATTACAACTAGGGCTTTTAATCCATTAAACACGTCAATCAAGTTGCAATGCACTGCAAAAAAATGCTTTTCTTACTAAGTATTTTTGTATTGTTTCCAGTCCAATATCTAAAAATACTTAAATCAAGATGCGTTTACTAAAGTAGCAAAAGGACATACGATATTATGTCTTGTTTTCTGGGGAAATAAATCTAAATTCAGTGAGTTTTTGCTTAAAACAAGCATCTGCCAATGGGGTCAGAATCTCAATTCAAACAGAAACAAGATTATTTTTCTTATCCCATTGGCAGATAATTTTGCTTTTTTAAGCAACAAATCGCTTAATTTTTAATCAGAAAACAAGACATAATATTATATGGCTTTTTACTCATTTAGTAAAAGCATCTTGATTTAAGAATTTTTTGATATTTGGACAAAAAAATAAAATAATACTACATAAGAAAAGCATTGTTTGCAGTGTGAATTGCATGAATCAATATTTGATGAAAAAATCCACCAAGTGAGGATAATTTAAGACATTAGGCTAGTGAAGCAGTTTCAGAAAATTCTAAAAAATAATCAGGGTAGTGACGTGTGTGTTCAAGTGAGCCAGTATGCATCAGATCCTGGGTCAGACGTAACAATCTAGTGTTCAGGAGTTGCATTCAGATCTTGTGTTGACGATGGGAAAGTTCAAGCGCTCTGTAAAGTCTTCCTTGTCGCATCCCAAGACTTTTAATATGTGACCCTGGATCACAAAACCAGTCACGAGTCGCACGGGTATATCTGTGGCAATAGCCAACAATACATTGTACGGGTCAAAATTATAAATTTTTCTTTTATGCCAAAAATCCTGAGGATATTAAGTAAAGATCATGTTCCATGAAGATATTTTGTACATTTCCTACCGTAAATATATAAAACATGTATTTCTGTGAGTGAATGCAGCACAATTGTGAACATAAATGAACAACTTTAAAGCTACACTGTGTGATATTTTCCCCCATCTAGCGGTGAAATTGTATATGACTACCCAGTGAATATTAGTTTCTGTTCCTTTCAATTTCGAAGGCGTTTTAACTCCTACGGTGGCCGTATTATTAGATTAACATGGTTTCCAGTTCGACTTCGTTCAATTGCGCCTTTAAAACTATCACCTGTGATCCGTCGCAGCACAGATTTATGTTACAAGGTAAACAATACTTTTTCACCATTGACGTGAGGAAAAGTAACGCAAGTTATACTAGAGGTCATTCTGGCGTTATGCACAACCATGCTATGGTTAGACAAACAACTATAAAACTTCAAATTTACACCAATAGGGTGGATTACCTGTCGAGGAGAAAGCAGGCAACCTCGGTGTCCGTTTTAAAATCTCGGCGACTCTGCTACATGTCCTCGAGAACAGGCGTGATCCTCCATCAGCAATCTTTCAAATCTGCCGGCAGTTGCGAGTAATCTCCCCCTCGCATTCGTCTCTGTGTCACTGAGTGTAAAGCGCGAAAGGCGAAGCTTGAATTTACAAGTATGTCCCTCTTTGGCTAATGTAGTTTCAAGATGGAGGGGCAACATGGCGACCGGCATTCGAACCCCTCACCCGTATGTACTTTCAATGGCAGATTATAAACTTACGAGAATACTTTATTACTTGAAAGAAGTAAATATACATTAACGAGCACATATATTTTTGAAAGAACTAAGTGTTTTTTGCTAAGAATCAACTAAAAAAATTACACAGTGTAGCTTTAAAGGAGATTTTCTCAATGTTTCGATTTTTTTGCACCCTCAGATTCCAGATGTTCAATAGTTGTATCTCAGCCAAATACTGTCCTATCATAACAAACCATACATCAATGGAAAGCTTATTTATTCAGCTTTCAGATGATGTATCAATCTCAGTTTAAAAATTGACCCATGTGACTGGTTTTGGGGTCCAGGGTCACAGATAGTTCTGGTCAGGACTCAGTGGTGAAGCTGATTCCTCGTGATCCCTGACACACTCTTTCACAATTTGAGCCCAAAGAATCTTGGCATTGTGATCCTGAATATGGCCATCGGATACGTCTTCCAACATGGTTGTTTAACAGATGAAATGTTAGGGTTAAAATAACTGTTCCCAGATTCTGCGCAATAGGCCTACGCTGTATTTAATATATCATGATGTCAAATCAAATATACCAAATATATCAAATATACCCGTGCGACTTGTGACTGGTTTTGTGATCCAGGGTCACAATATCATGATGACTCACGAGTACTTGCGCTAAATCTGCGCAGATTTGGCTTACACAAACTTCCTCAGCAAAGTGAGTAAACATTATAAGTAACACGCCACATTGGCTAGTGATTTTACAGCGTTAACATTATAGTGTTAATTTCAAACCCTGTATATAATGAGTCTGAACAAAAACGACAGATGGACTGAATGAAAATGCAGATTTACTCTCTGACAGTGTGTGACGTTAATGTTACCCCTGTATACTAGCAGCACTGCACTTATAAACACTTTCAAGATGCAAAGAAACTGCCATCGAAACTTCAGCTCCCTTCAGATGCACAAATCACATGAATAGCAGATTTCAATGTCAGAATAGCGAATTTTACAGAAAGGCGACGAGTTTGAAGGTTATTTGTAATAAAAATACATAAACATGAATTTATGTCAGTTTAATGTTGTACATCTAATTTGTAGTGTTACTTTAAGCATTTTAATTAAGATTGTTAACTCTTTCCACGCCACTGACAGAATCGTATGGCTTTCAGTGTCTTCACAGTGATATGGTAGGGGGCGCTATTACACATCTTCTGTAGAGTAAGGAGTTTCCAGATCAAAACACAGGCGAAGAAGACAGCTAGCATACAGAATAACACCATCATCAAGTTTAAACTGCATATTAATAAAAGCTGCCTAATGTTACTGAATGCAATGTCGACCTAGGACGAGCTACAGGACTGTGATGATTTGAAATCCGAAAAAGACGTAGTCTTTGACAATTTGTTTTGTATTTTCTCCGTTTTTTGCTCAAAATGTTTTTTTTGTTTGTTTTTTTAAACTTAGCCATATTCAAGTGTTGATAAAACCAGAATGCATGAAGATAGAATAAAATAGGAAAGAGTTAATATAACTAAATACAAATAGCTCTAAGAGTTCATGGGGTTGAGAACCACTGTTTTTTAAAGCCCACAGAAACACTGTGATATTACATGTAAGGTTGTCAATCTTTGAGGTACATTTTTACATGTTGGTCTGTGTACATGAGGGTGATACTTAAAGCTTGATTTGTTTCAATGGTAGGAAAATGATTTAGTATACAATTATTATTATTATAAACTGCACTAAACTGACAACCCTAACTAAAGGATAACTGTTGTTATACATGTTTTGACACATGCAATTCAACTAATATATCTACTTCTAAAACATATTAACCAAACAGGTTATTTTTTCCAGGTAAACCATCTTAAACACGGTCCCTCTATTTCTCCAGACTTGTACAGTGAAGTCCTAGTTGAACTGTGTGTACTCACTGTCACCAACATAACACAACATCCAGTGTAAGAGTACGCGAGCAAGAAATCTGATTTCCGCCTCTGGTATTGACACAGCCGGTCTGGAAACCAGCCAGAGATTCGGGTAACAAAAGCATGTTCACAGTCCTGCTGAAATGACCCCCAATTAAAGAGCAATGGTGGAGGCCCACACATCTCTGCATCCGCATTACAGCAGCAGAAACATCATAAAACGTGTCACTAGTCGACCTGTTTACAATCAGCAGTGAGTAGAGTAGAGTTTTGCTGTCCCATAATACGCTATTCCTACTCAGTGCTGTTATTGGAAAAACGTCTAATGGTTTCAGCTGAAGGCTTCATTTATACATGTGTGTGTGTGTGTGTGTGTGTGTGTGTGTATATGCTTCTACGCATGCATGTATTTCCCCTTAATATAAGAATCCCTTTTCTAAGAAAAATGAACATTGGGATTAAAATTATTGGTACG
Organism: Leuciscus leuciscus; assembly: GCF_965113295.1. Lineage (NCBI taxonomy): Eukaryota > Metazoa > Chordata > Actinopteri > Cypriniformes > Leuciscidae > Leuciscus > Leuciscus leuciscus. Next base: position 630,655 of record NC_138729.1, on the reverse strand, counting down.
AAACTGAATGGTGTCTGCAATCGCTTGTAAAAGCAGGTATTTGTTTTTTTCATTGATTAGTGTATTTTTAATGCATGTTAATCTTCTGAGATGGCAGCAAACTCAACTCTTCTGAAATATAAATAGCAATTAACATCTAAAAGTAATGTGGTAAAGAAGTAATGTTTCAGACAGGCAGCTGTCAAAGACTTTCAGAACATCCGTGCCACGTTTGCACATAGTTATAGCATTTAAATAAACGAACTGTCTGCTAACTAGCCAAATACTTTGTACTCTTCACTTAACACATTATTCCTCAAAAGCCTGCATTCATTACATTATGTAAATTTGTAGAGCGCCATCAAACTGGCTATGTTTCCTGTAGCTCAAACAGTCGCTTTGGACAAGTTTCTGCAAACAGCAGGACCATGTACAGTAGTAATCGAAATTATCCAAGCCATTGCAAATCAGGTTTAGTGGCAAAATGTACAGACTTTCAGCTGCTTGCAAACAAATCAAAAATAATTAAAATTGCTCAACTCAACAAATGTTTCACTTGGTTTCCCCAAAATTCAACTGAAAATGCAACTTTTAATGACTTCTGCAGTTTCAAAATCATTCACCCCCTTCATGGCAAGCATCTTTAGTACTGAGTAGACCACAGTTCTGCTGTTATGAGCTGCTGCGAGCGAGATGTAGAGCCAGACAGCAGCTTCTGGCAGCGTTTCTGAGCCCGTTCCTCATGAGCAATGGCCTCCAGTTCAGGAATATTCTTGGCCTTCTTCACATCCCACCAGAGATTTTCTATGGGGTTGAAGTCAGGTGACTGTGATGCCACTGTATCTTCCAGGACTTCTTCTGCAAACAAGCCTTGGTGGAATTTAAGGTATGCTGGGATCATTGTCCTTTTGGAAGGTCTAATGATGGCATGACGTTTACTCCTAGGATTTCCGGATACTTCAGTGAATCATTTACATTTATGCATTTGGAAAATGCTTTTATCCAAAGGGTTAATTCCATTTCAAGGTACACATTTACATTCTTATCAGTTCTTGCTTTCCCTGGGAATCGAACCCATGACCTTGGCGTTGCAAGCGTCAATGCTCTACTGTTTGAGCTACAGGAAAGCTATAAAGAGTTCATCTCTGCTTCCAGACGCTGCAGGTTTCCAGAGCCGGAGGATATAAAGCAGCCGAGAGCATCACGAGCTCCTCATGCTGAACTGTAGACCGTGTTCTTCACAGCATACGCTTCATTCTTCCTCCTCCAGACACACCGCTGATCCACAGGGCCGAAAAGGTCCAGTTTTGTTTCATCGCTCCACAGAACAGAATCCTAAAACTTCTGTGGCTCATGTATATGATTTTGAGCACTTTTCTTGTGCTTTTGGTTAGTACTGGTGTAGTCCTGGAGTTCTGGTGCGTTTAGTACGAGCTGAAACCTCAGTGTCTGTTTCCACTGATCCTGCCTTCTCAGAAATCTGGTTTTAGCCGATTATTGCTTCCTTTTTCTGCCCATCAAGGGAGTGTAACCACTGTTCATTTAACTTTGATCTTGTGAACTATGCATCCAACAGTGTCTCGAGGAACATTTCGAATCTTCGCTATCTTTTTGTATCCTGTTCCTTGTTTGTGAAGGGCGACGAAATCTTCTCTTAACTTTTTGGACCATTCTTTTGGTCACAAAAGACACTTTTAATTTTGAGACTGCAGAAGTCATTAAAAGTTGCATTTTCAGTTGAATTTCTGGAAACCACTTGAGCTATTTCAGTTTCTTATGTTTGATTTGTTCATTGCAAACAGCTGAAAGTCTGTAAATGTTGCCAATAAACCTGAATGGGGGTTGAATAATTTCTATTACAACTGTATAACAAATGCATTCTACAATCCTTCATCTCATTTGCACACAACCCTATGTATGTTTTCCCTTTTAAACCATCAAATGTTAATGTCAATGTTAATCAAATAAGATAAGTTGAATAAATGACAAAAGCACAATTGCATCCATATGGTTACTTGGTCTCGTCTCTTCCCCCCCCAAAAAATTCCAACCACAATATTGGAGTCATTCGTCTTCTGTGGTGGGATGTGATTGCCATTAAAAATTAACCAGGCTGCATGTAATTGCTTGAGAACAGGCCTGTTGGATGTGAACAGGGGTGCGAGGATGTCATCTCCATCACCCGGCTCCTCCGACAGAAAGCTTTTTATACAACGACATCGCAAATGCATTAGCATGAATTAAACTTAACCCCTTAACCCTCAGTTTCAACACTAAAGAATATCTTGGGTTGTTTTTTCTACCCAAATCCTGGGTTGAGCCTTTTGGGTCGATAGATAGATAAATAGATAGATCTTTATTAGTCGTTGTTAAAAGAAACAACGAAACACGTTTAGCAGTTCTTCAGATTTAGCAGGATAACTATAAACGATATAAACAGTGTATATAAATAACAGGGACAACAATAAATGTGATGTGAATTGAATGTAGACGCATTTTCTGTAAAGCTGCTTTGAAACGATGTGTATTGTGAAAAGCGAAATACAAATAAATGTGAATTGAATTGAATGTTATGCATGTATTGTATTAAAACATTAATTTGGTGCACATTTGCGCCGGCGAATCTTTCAGAAAGTTTTCCAGCATGTTGGCACGGTGCCAATGGCAGGCACTTCAACTTAAGTGTCGGCTCGAAGAGGAACCCAGAAATGCTGTAGAACCGTGTTATCAGTGACCATTAGAGCCTTTGAAGTGGCTGGGGAAAGAGTCTCATCCATTACACACAGAGTTTGGGTCCTGTCATGGAGAGAGCCGTCCGCAGAGGACGCCTGTTCTTCGTCTCCCATCATCCCCGACTCAGGGTTTGGCCAACACACAGCGTAACTCGCTGCAGATTTCACCAGGTTCATCCTCCGCTGGACAGATTTTGAGCTCGATAACTCACGTCCTGACAGCGTTTGATGTCGGAGTGCCTCGAGAATCGGCCTTTTGTTGTATGATGCCATACGTATACTGTAATAAGTCCGGCTGGAACAGCTAATGATCTGATATGAGGCATGTGTTGAACATCCCGTAGATTCTTCCCAACGCTCCTCAGACCCACCGCATGAACCCTCAGTTTCAACACTAAAAAATCTTGGGTTATTTTTTTACCAAAATCCTGGGTTGACCCTTTTGGTTCGTTTTTTTGGGGGGTTATTTTTTCAGGTATTTGGGTAGTTTTTGTGTTACCCAGATCTTGGGTCAGATGTAACAACCCAGTGTTTGTGTAGTTTTTGTGTAACCCAGATCCTGGGTCAGACGTAACAACCCAGTGTTTGGGTAGTTTTCTTGTGTAACCCAGATCTTGGGTCAGATGTAACAGCCCAGTGTTTGGGTAGTTTTCTTGTGTAACCCAGATCTTGGGTCAGATGTAACAGCCCAGTGTTTGGGTAGTTTTCTTGCGTAACCCAGATCTTGGGTCAGACGTAACAACCCAGTGTTTGTGTAGTTTTTGTGTAACCCAGATCCTGGGTCAGACGTAACAACCCATTGTTTGTGCAGTTTTTGTGTAACCCAGATCCTGGGTCAGACGTAACAACCCAGTGAGTGTTTGGGTAGTTTTCTTGTGTAACCCAGATCTTGGGTCAGATGTAACAGCCCAGTGTTTGGGTAGTTTTCTTGTGTAACCCAGATATTGGGTGAGACGTAACAACCCAGGGATTTAGTTATTTATTGCTGGAACAGCTGATGATCTGATATGATGATGTGCTGGATATTCTTCCCAACGCTCCTCGGACCCACCGCATGAACCCTCAGTTTCAACGTTTGCCTGAGAAGCTGCTTTAACGGAACATTAACAATTATCGAGAAGTACGAGGTCAGATGAGACGGCAGTGCAATGGGAATGAGATCATGCCGTGGATGATCCCGGGATCCCGAGCGAAGGGAAGCCTGGCCATGTCATGTTCGCAGGAGTGTGTGCAGACGTGGACCCCATGTACACACTCACGCACGCATTAAAAACGAAACAGCATTAACTGTAAATGTGCAACGATGACACTCTTACAGCTTCCAGACTCGCTGTGGGGAAAGTGAAGACGACGAGGCATCAGATGTTTTTTTCATTTGAGCCAATGGAGGCTTTCTCAAACACTTCCAGTGGACATTGATGAGAGATGTCTTGTGCCTGATCTCACACACCTTCCTCGATCCTATAATACACCCCAGAAGTCTCTCAAAAATAAAATATCTGATCATTCAAACACACTGCACATCTACAGCATCGGTCACATGGAGTCCAGGACAAATGACTGTCATCCAGTATAAACTCAGACTGGCAAATTATTTCCCCATTTTTATGGGATATATACAGTATAATGCTGTATATATAATGTGATTTCTCCTTCAGATATGAAGATAGCATAGATCACTTTACATGCAAGTCATCCTATAAACCTAAGTATAGCGTTACCAAAAATATTTTAATTAATAATTAACATATACTATATAACATAACATATACCATAACGTATTAGCATATACTCACTGAAGATTTGCTGAACATCAGATCTGTTGTATTGGCCAAATGAGGGATTTTACATTTAGTGAACAAAACAAATTCAAACTGAGCAGTTTTACTTGACAACAATGTTGTCTCGAATTTTACTTTTTAAAAAAAAATTTCAAATAAACTACATCTTTTTAGACTTTCTTCCCAGACAAAAAGCTATTTGATATAATTTTCAGAGTTTTGCAATAGTTGCACAACAGCATATGCTTTCAAGAATACTTTTACATTATTATTGAATTCTGTAACATGTTGTACAGTCATGAACGTTTGAATGTGTGTGTGAGAGATCCGTCAGCATCAAGCGTGACTCTGAGTTACTCGTTCCTTCAACAACGGTTTTTATTTATTTATTTATTTTTCGCGAGCCATGATTCACAAGGGTTCGGAAAATCTAAATATATGAAAAATTTTATTTTTAAAATTGTGCTTTTCTAGACCTGGAAAAGTCATTGAAATTATTAAAATCTTAAAATGTCATTGGCATTTAAAAAAAAGTAAATGTATACATTTCATTAATTAAGCCAAGCTCTGGAATATTTTACCAGGTAGAAATTGTGACTAAAATATATTAATAAACATCTTTATCCAGTAAACCATGAACGACTGGACAAATCTTATCAATTCATTGGCTAAAAAGAGCGGGAACCTTGAAGAACATTCAGCTCTTAAAACTTCTGGAATCCTGAAACTTGATTCAATTTTAATAATCATTTTATTTATTTATTTTATTTTATATGAGTGTCCAAATTAAAATAAGTAAAACTAGAAGCCTTCGAATGTTGTTGTGGACAATGAGGGGCTTTCGGAGTCATAAAGATGGAGAACCGCTGATCTAGTCCATATTTCCAGGTTCAACACTGAGAGTAAATGTGATAATCTGCATAAATGCAAAACAATTTCCATGTTCAGCAGGAGTACTCAACTACACTCAAGTGTCAATTACCCAGCATCCTTCAGGAGGGTCACATGATGCTAGATCACTGTACTTTAATATTAGTCACCATGAACTGAAAATGTATTGTTAAATTCATGTTCCTGGTAATAATGAATCAGAATAAGTTCCTCTTGCAGCATCTCGTCTCTTCTCTGATGATGTGGGCGGGACAACCTGTCACTCACATGAGATCAGCCAATAGCAAACCACAACCATCCAACCAGCCAATCAACTCCACACAGACACAATCAAGCCCCGCCCACATTTGTTTCTTGTTCCAGAAGCGTTTCACTTGGATATACAAACCCGATTTCGCTGCAATTTGTAAGAAATGTACGAGGTGGCTAATTCGTACGAATTCATATGAGTTTTGCTAAATCGTACATATTTTATGAGTTCCCCAATTTGTATGAATTCGTACGAATGACCTACCCCTGACCCCGCCCCTAAACCTACCCATCACGTGGGTTTAGACAAATCGTACAAAATTTGTACGAATTAGCCACCTTTTACTCGCTCGTACGAACTTGTCGTGAGATAGCGTTGGATATACGGCACAACAGGAGGAAAGACCCGCGTGACTTCACTTTCAGTTCTCTAGCACTTTTACTTTAAATGCTCAGGTCATGTCAGGGCTTCAGGGCTGGAAAAATGTGCAATTTAAAATCTACTTTCTACTTTCTCTGTCTCCCCCCGCATCTCGTGTTGACGTGTTTCAGATTCAAACCTCAGCCCTGCTACAGTCACACTGGTGTTTCTCCTACTAAACCTGTTCAAACCCTTTCTTCTGTTTGGAAACGGTGTTGGCATCATGACTAACCCTAACCCTGGATCTGCTGACCTCTCAGAGCCATGACTCCAGTGATCTGATGACCTCTGCTGTTTGAGGAGTCTGGCCTGGACACACAGGTAATGAGCCACTCTAATTAGCATCAGAAGACATGCGGTAATTCAGATGTCCGGCGCTAATGATCCACAGGTCCATGAATGAACCGTCTCACACACACCGATCAAAACACTGTAGAGTTCATCTCTGCTGAAGTCCAGTACACTCTCAGACAGCACAGCGCTGTCACTGGGACGGGACCCTAATAAGGTTCTAATATGTACCATTTAGATACTAATATAACCCAACGGTTGAGTTTGAACATATTTGACCCAAATTTGGGTTAAAACAACCCTGCATTTTTTAGAGTGTACATTTGAGGTACTAATCTGCACTCTTTAGGTACTAAGGTGAAGTATTTGAAATGGTACCGCCCCAGTGACAGCGCTGTGCCTGAGAGTGTATGAGACTCGGCTCACGAACACACACACTCCTGATCTACAGGACGAACACACACACTCCTGATCTACAGGACGAACACACACACTCCTGATCTACAGGACGAACACACACACACTCCTGATCTACAGCGTGTGAAGGGTTTGATTCATCGGCTGCTGTTCAGGGTTTGATCACTAAAGGATTGATGTGTCCGATTGGCTTCAGGACTTCCTCTTGAGGTCACGTCCCGTCTGGCCCCTGTCCAACACACACACTCCCACAACACACACACTCCCACAACACACACACTCCCAGAACATGACCCGGCCACGCCGGTGGTCAAGACTGCAGATCGACATCCAGAACCAGCTTTAGTTCACTGATGGACATCAGGAATCAGGATGATCACACTGCCACCCTGTGGTGAGAGACAGGAACACACTCACACACAGACACACACACACTCACAAACACACACACAAACACACTCACAAACCACACTCAAAAACACACTCACAAAAACACTCACATAAAACACACACACTCACTCACTCACTCACTCACTCACTCACTCACTCACTCACTCACTCACTCACTCACTCACTCACTCACAAACACACTCATAAACACACTCACATAAAACACGCACACACTCACACTCACAAACACACTCACATAAAACACACAAACTCACAAACACACTCACAAAACACACTCACAAAACACTCACACACTTACAAACACACTCACAAAAACACTCACTCACAAACACACTCACTCACAAACATACACACAAAACACACTCACTCACAAACACACAAACTCACAAACACACTCACAAAACACACTCACTCACAAACACACTCACTCATAAACATACACACAAACACACTCACTCACAAACACACTCACTCACAAACATACACACAAACACACTCACTCACAAACATACACACAAACACACTCACTCACAAACACACTCACTCACAAACATACACACAAACACACTCACTCACAAACATACACACAAACACACTCACTCACAAACATACACACAAACACACTCACTCACAAACATACACACAAACACATTCACAAACACACTCACTCACAAACACACTCACAAACACACTCACTCACAAACATACACACAAACACACTCACTCACAAACATACACACAAACACACTCACTCACAAACATACACACAAACACACTCACTCACAAACATACACACAAACACACTCACTCACAAACATACACACAAACACATTCACAAACACACACACACAAACACATTCACAAACACACTCACTCACAAACAGAGATGGGCATAAATACATGGAAATGTATTTAAAATACAAATACAAAATACTGTGTGAAAAAATGTATTTAAATACAAATACAGTATTTTGTATTTTGAAAATACACAAAATACATGTGAAATTGGCCATCCAGTGCAGGTACTGGTCACAGTGAATGAAGAAACTACATAGGCCTGACTTTACATTTATACTGACAACCACATCTCTGCGCTTTCTTTCTTTCTTTCTTTCTTTCTTTCTTTCTTTCTTTCTTTCTTTCTGGCAATTACAAATAAACCTATGCAAAATAGCAGCCATTTATATACTTATTTCTGATTACAATGTAGTCTATTACCTGTGGTGAACACTATTAAAAACTTCATACTGTATGTAAAACTGTGGGAACCTTTTCTGCTATCTAGCAAAGAATATGGATGGGCGATATGACAAAAATCTAAATTTTACTTCACAGTAACAATATCATGGTTTCACAATTCTCAATATAAACTGAATTTCAAACTCTTTTGAGGTTTTTTATTTTAATTTATTTTTTGCAGGTAGTCCAATGCTTTTTAAGTAATTTTATGTTTATTTTATGTAAAGTTTATTTGTTTCTATAAGTTTATTAAAATTAGAAAGTGTATCTAAAATTTGAAATTAGAATTAATTTAGATTCATTTGAAAATATTTACCCCTTTTTTATTATTATTTTTATGTACAATAAAACTAAAAGCTGAAGATGTTTGTGGTGTATCATTCATCAGTGTTTGTTTTTCCACTTCAACGTTCCAGTAATTCCTGCCCACTAAAAGCTGCACGGATATTTGCTTACCCCACAAATAGGCCCATCTATGTAAACGATTTAGAAAAAGTTCCATCAATTCAAACTTTATATCATCGCTATGATATGTAGTGTCATATCACCCAGCCCTAACATGCAGTAATGCTTTAAAGGTTGTATCAGTGATTTCAGGCCCAAACATAAATGATCACATTCATCTAATCTTTCCTAACGATCCGCTAGCTGCCCGCCCCATGAGCACACCGACAGGGGTGGGTGTTGTGAGGTTTTGTGCTCGGGAGAACACCAAAACCTCACAACACCCACCCCTGTCGGTGATTGGTTGAAACACTATTTATTTTGGTTTTGAGTGGTGGTGAAACCAATTGTTTTTGTGTGCAGATCTCAGAGCCTAGGCTCCCTACAGAGACGCGTTTTTTTGACGGCCTGCTTATGGGACGGGCAGCTAGCGGATCGTTAGGAAAGATTAGATGAATGTGATCATTTATGTTTGGGCCTGAAATCGCTGATACAACCTTTAAACACATTTGACAAGCTAGTTGATAAAAATCAACTACCGGTCAAGAAGACTGATTGGCTAACGCTATTTTCCCACTTGTCTGTGCTCTTTTATTCTTTCATGTTAACTGAAGTGAATAATGCACTAATTTAACTTTAATCAACAAGTAGAATTGATCATGACATTCTCACCTTATTCCAAAAGAAATCGCTGATCCAATGCTGAGCTAGTGAATGTCTAAACTAGTTGATGCACAAAATCAATACCCCGATAAGGAGGTTGACTGGCAAAAAGTATTTTATGTATTTTGAAAATACAAAAATACTCATCTTAAATGTATTTAAATACAAATACAAAATACTGTGTGGAAAAATGTATTTAAATACAAACACAAAATAGTATTTTGTAATTCAAATACGTATTTTAAATACAAGTATCTGAAATACTGCCCATCCCTGCTCACAAACACACTCACAAACACACTCACTCACAAACACACACACTCACAAACACACACACTCACAAACACACTCACACACACACACACACACACACACACACACACACACTCACTCACAAACACTCACATTCACAAACACACTCACTCACAAACACACTCACAAACACACACACAAACACACTCACAAACACGCTCACACACTCACTCACAAACACAAACATGCTGACACACTCACTCACAAACACACTCACAAACACGCTCAAACACTCACTCACAAACACACTCACAAACACACTCACAAACACACTCACAAACACGCTCACAAACACACTCACAAACACACTCACAAACACGCTCACACACACACACTCACTCACAAACACACTCACAAACACGCTCACACACTCACTCACAAACACACTCACAAACACACTCACTCACAAACACGCTCACACACACACTCACTCACAAACACACTCAAAAACACGCTCACACACTCTCACAAACACACTCACAAACACACTCACAAACACACTCACAAACACACTCACGCACTCACTCACAAACACACTCACACTCACAAACACACACAAACACACTCACACACTCACTCACTCACAAACACAAACACACTGACACTTACAAACACACTCACACTCACTCACAAACACACTCACAAACACACACAAACACACTCACTCACAAACACACACACACACACACACACACAAACACACTCACAAACACTCACAAACACTCACACTTACAAATACACTCAAAAACACACTCACAAACACTCACTCATTCACAAACACAAACACACTCACACTCACACTCACAAACACACTCACAAAAACACTCACATAAAACACACACACTCACAAACTCATTCACAAACACACTCACAAACTCACACAATTAAAAACACACTCAAAAAACACTCACTCAAACACACTCAATCACAAACACACTCACAAACACACTCACTCACAAACATACACACAAACACATTCACAAACATACTCACAAACTCACTCACAAAAACACTCACAAACACACTCACTAACAAACACACACACACACAAACACATTCACAAACACACTCACTCACAAACACTCACACTCACAAACACACTCACTCACAAACACACACACACACACACACACACACACACACACACTCACTCAAAAACACACTCACAAACACACTCACTCACAAACACACTCACTCACAAACACACACACACACACACACACACACACACACTCACAAACACACTCACTCACAAACACACACACAAACACACTCACACACTCACTCACAAACACGCTCACACACTCACTCACAAACACACTCACAAACACACTCACAAACACACACAAACACACTCACACTTACAAACACACTCACACTCACTCACAAACACACTCACAAACACACACAAACACACTCACAAACACACACACACACTCACTCACAAACACACTCACAAACACACTCACAAACACACTCACAAACACTCACACTTACAAATACACTCAAAAACACACTCACAAACACTCACTCACACACTAACTCACTCATTCACAAACACAAACACACTCACACTCACAAACACACTCACTCATAAACACACTCACATAAAACACACACACACTCACACTCACAAACACACTCACAAAAACACTCACATAAAACACACACACTCACAAACTCATTCACAAACACACTCACAAACTCACACAATTAAAAACACACTCACAAAAACACTCACTGACAAACACACTCAAAAAACACTCACTCAAACACACTCAATCACAAACACACTCACAAAACACACTCACAAAAACACTCACTCACAAACACACTCACTCACAAACACATTCACAAACACACTCACTCACAAACACTCACAAACACACACACACACACACACACACACACAAACACATTCACAAACACACTCACAAACTCACTCACAAAAACACTCACTAACAAACACACACAAACACACACACACAAACACATTCACAAACACACTCACTCACAAACACACTCACTCAAAAACACACTCACAAACACACTCACAAACACACACACACACACACACACACACACACACACACAAACACATTCACAAACACACTCACTCACAAACACACTCACAAACACACTCACACACACTCACTCACAAACACTCACACTCACAAACACTCACACTCACAAACACACTCACACACACTCACAAACACACTCACAAACACACTCACAAACACACTCACAAACACACTCACAAACACACACACACACTCACTCACAAACACTCACACTCACAAACACTCACACTCACAAACACACTCACACACACTCACTCACAAACACACACACAAACACACTCACACTCACGAACACACTCACAAACATAAACACAAACACATTCACAAACACACTCCCTCACAAACACTCACAAACTCACTCACAAACACACGCAAAAACACACTCACAAACACACTCAAAAACACACACACAAACACGCTCACACACTCACTCACAAACACGCTCACACACTCACTCACAAACACACTCACAAACACACTCACAAACACACTCACAAACACAAACACTCACAAACACAAACACACACAAACACACTCACTCACAAACACAAACACACAAACACACTCACAAACACACTCACAAACACACTCACAAACACACTCACAAACACACACAAACACACTCACAAACACACACAAACACACTCACAAACACACACAAACACACTCACACACTCACTCACAAACACACACACACACACACACACACACACACAAACACAATCACAAACACTCACAAACACACTCACAAACACACTGGCTCACACACTCA
>NC_138729.1:607969-610469 GCF_965113295.1 Leuciscus leuciscus | reverse complement strand
ACACTCACAAACACACACACAAACACACACACAAACACTTACACAAACACACACACACTCACAAACACTTACACAAACACACTCACAAACACACTCACAAACACACTCACAAACACACTCACAAACACACTCACTCACTCACTTACAAACACACTCACAAACACACACACAAAAACACACAAAAAACACTCAAACACACTCACAAACACACTCACAAACACACTCACTCACTCACTTACAAACACACTCACACTCACAAACACACTCACAAAAACACACAAAAAACACTCACAAACACTTACACAAACACACTCACAAACACACACTCACTCACACTCACAAACACACTCACAAACACACTCACACACTCACAAACACACTCACAAACACACACACACACACACACACACACACTCACAAACACACTCACAAACACAAACACAAACACGCTCACACACTCACTCACAAACACACTCACAAACACACTCACAAACACACACACACACACACACTCACAAACACACTCACAAACACACTCACAAACACACTCACAAAAAACACTCACAAAGACTTACACAAACACACACACAAACACTTACACAAACACACTCACAAACACTTACACAAACACACTCACACTTACACAAACACACACAAACACACTCACAAACACTTACACACTCACTCACAAACACACTCACACTCAAAAACACACTCACAAACACACACACTCACTCACAAACACACTCACTCAAAAACACTCACAAACACACTCACTCACAAACACACTCACAAACACACACACTCACAAAAAACACACAAAAAACACACTCACAAACACACTCACTCAAAAACACACTAACAAACACACTCACTCACAAACACACTCACTCACAAACACTCACAAAAAACACTCACAAACACTTACAAAACACACTCACAAACACACACACAAACACTTACACAAACACACTCACAAACACACTCACTCACTCACTTACAAACACACTCACACTCACAAACACACTCACAAAAACACACAAAAAACACTCACAAACACTTACACAAACACACTCACAAACACACACTCACTCACACTCACAAACACACTCACAAACACACTCACAAACACACTCACAAACACACTCACAAACACACACACACACACACACACACACACACTCACAAACACGCTCACAAACACACTCACAAACACGCTCACACACTCACTCACAAACACACTCACAAACACACACACACACACACACACACACACACACACTCACAAACACGCTCACAAACACACTCACAAACACGCTCACACACTCACTCACAAACACACTCACAAACACACTCACAAACACACTCACTCACAAGTACACACTCACTCACAAACACACTCACAAACACACTCACAAAAAACACTCACAAACACACTCACTCACAAACACACTCACACTCACAAACACACTCACAAACACACTCACAAACACACTCACAAACACACTCACAAACACACTCACAAACACACTCACAAACACACTCACAAACACACACACACACACACAAACAAACACGCTCACAAATACACTCACAAACACACTCACAAACACACTCACAAACACACTCACTCACTCACTTACAAACACACTCACACTCACAAACACACTCACTCACAAGTACACACTCACACTCACAAACACACTCACAAAAAACACTCACAAACACTTACACAAACACACTCACAAACACACTCACTCACACTCACAAACACACTCACAAACACACTCACAAACACACACACACACACACTCACAAACACGCTCACAAACACGCTCACAAACACACTCACAAACACTCACAAACACGCTCACACACTCACTCACAAACACACTCACAAACACACTCACAAACACACTCAAAAACACACTCACACACACACACAAACTCACTCACAAACACACTCACAAACACACTCACTCACAAGTACACACTCACTCACAAACACACTCACAAACACACTCACAAAAAACACTCACAAACACACACTCACTCACAAACACACTCACAAACACACTCACAAACACACTCACAAACAAACACAAAAACACTCACAAACCCACTCACAAACACTCACAAACACACACAAACACACTCACAAACACACTCACAAACACACTCACAAACACACTCACAAACACACTCACAAACACTTACACAAACACACACACTCACAAACACACTCAGACTCACAAACACACTCACAAACACACTCACAAACACACTCACAAACACACTCACAAACACACTCACAACACACACACACACACACACACACACACACACAAACAAACACGCTCACAAATACACTCACAAACACACTCACAAACAAACTCACTCACTCACTTACAAACACACTCACACTCACAAACACACTCACAAGTACACACTCACACTCACAAACACACTCACAAAAAACACACAAAAAACACTCACAAAC